>NC_092239.1:3505819-3660819 GCF_036320965.1 Panulirus ornatus
GTGTTTATATGATATAATAATAAAAATAATGATAATAATAATAATAATAATAATAATAATGATAATAATAATGATAATGAAAATAATGATTTAATAATAATAATGATAATAGTAATAATGATAATAATGATAATGATAATAATAATAATAATGATAATAATAATAATAATAATGAAAATAATAATAAAAATAATAATATGTACATGTATACGCCACTACCTTTTGTTCATCTGTCCTCAGAGATATCACTAGTATATCATAAACAAACGATGATTTTGATTTCTCCAGTTCGTATAATCATTTTTTGAAACTTAGCGTTCGCCTCCTTTATTGGTACCTTGAACTTCATCAGTTACAATTACTTTCGAAGTCCTCACATATTGCTACTTGTTCCTTCGCGGATAGTTCGCCTCCGATAAGTTGTCCAAATGGATTCGGTCATCCTTGATTTTTCTTCGGTGTGTGTGTGTGTGTATATATATATATATATATATATATATATATATATATATATATATATATATCAAGGGGAAGGAGCGGCAGTAAGGTTAGGGAGCTGGCAGATCAGTTGGCCGGCGCACCAGATCAAGAGATGTGAGCTTGTTTTAGAAGACAGTAATGACGGCTATAAACATCTTACTAACCACGCCTCTCTCTCTCTCTCTCTCTCTCTCTCTCTCTCTCTCTCTCTCTCTCTCTCTCTCTCTCTCTCTCTCTCTGCGTACTAGCCATGGCTGATGGCAGTATCTGGTCGTACGTAGGTACTCATAGGTAGGTAGGTAGGTAAGTACTTCCTCCTCTTTCCCCTGAGCTAGCAGCGTTCGCCGTTGGCGGCATCACCCCCACATGGGCGCCCCGTGTTCCTTGCATATATCATTATATTTCATATTAGAACGTAAGATGTGGTTCCCTCCTTGCCTGATGAGTGGCCACGCCCCCGTCCCTGCTCCCTCCAGTGACCTGGCCAACGACCCTAATGATCACCCGCGACCCTTCTAATCCATTAGCTCAGCCCAATTAGGTTCTTAAATCATCCATAATGAAGATGACGGGTCTGGACGAGATTCTAGCTCTGCCTCTTGGGTTCCGTTTT
The DNA here is from genome assembly GCF_036320965.1 of Panulirus ornatus. Classification (NCBI taxonomy): domain Eukaryota; kingdom Metazoa; phylum Arthropoda; class Malacostraca; order Decapoda; family Palinuridae; genus Panulirus; species Panulirus ornatus. The sequence continues at coordinate 3,506,913 of NC_092239.1, forward strand.
TTGTCGTGAGAGAGAGAGAGAGAGAGAGAGAGAGAGAGAGAGAGAGAGAGAGAGAGAGAGAGAGAGAGAGAGAGTATTTTCATGTCTTCTCAGAAGGATTTGTCCGTAAAAGAGAACATTTTAATTGTCTGTTCATTTTGATATAACTGATTTCTCCTTTTATGAGGACTAAAGAGAGACAATTCATCGAAGTTACGCCTCGAAGAGTAAATCGAGCGATGTGTAAATATGATCCCTGAGGACAGTCGTAAACAAATGCCACGTTACTATTCGGTACTAAGCCAGCCGCCAGCCCCTCGGTCCTTGGCCGTGGTTACCCACCCGATAATTATGGCGTAAAAGGAAAACACAACGTAGACACTGAGATCTTGAGTCGGACGTGGCATTGCTGGGGCATCAGGAGGTAGGGCGGCGCCCTTGGGTGAGGCGGGATCCTCGCGTAGGGTGGGTCTGACAGGCGAAGTGGTCGCGTGTGTGCGTGTGCGCCGTCATTGGCCGTTGTCGTACATCATCTGTTACTGCCCCGCTGCCAAACCTTTGTTCCCTTATGAAAGTCTGTGACATCTCTTTATGTGCACAATATCCTGTGATGATACGTGTGTCAAGCCACTTGTCTGTTAAGTGTCTATATTTTCGTTTTGACGAGTGTGAGTTGAAGTTACTGCAGTGGATCCCCAGACGATGGCATTGATGGCATTGTCTCCACGGCTAGTAGGGTATTGTTACCTGCATCATGATAATGCATTGACCCACAGGAATGAATGTGAGTAATAGAATGTAGATATCAGTATTCGTGATGGTATAAGAACGATATAAAGTAATGTAAAAGCCTGGACCAAATTGCGTTCAGTTATAGTAGCTTAAGTAAAATGCCAAGTTGTACTATGTGTTATTGAGTACATAACGGTGACATCCACAGCTATGTTGGATACAGAATTTACGTCCGTAAGTCTTATAAACAACAACGCAAAACAAGTGAGCTTTTATAGTCATCATTGACGAGAAAAATCGAAAAATCCGTACGAACTGTTCTGAGTTATGAATATAAGCATTAATCGGGTAAGATGGATTTGAGCTTTGTAACAAGGTTAAATGATGCTCATAAGTGAGCCTCGTAACAGGATTGAGTAATATTCTTACGATATTTGAGCCTTATATCAAAGTATTGGTTATAACTGAACTTCATGAAAAGGTTGATCACTGCTCATATATGGCCTTTATAACAGCGTTGAGTAACGAGCATATTTGTGGTTTGCAGTAGGGTCGAGTAACGATCAAACAAGTTGCCCAACGATGCATAACTCTACGGGTTTCTGCCATCATAGTCACCCGACCCAACCAACCAAGATGATACAGTGAACGTGGCCAGTATGAAGCAGTGAATGATTTCACAGGTTTTTGTGGAGGCACTACACAATACCCTTACCGTCCTGGTAGGCTGCTCTAGGCTCTAGTTATTCAACAGGAGAGAAATTGATAAGGGTTATGTCCTTCAAGTGAGGTTCCGAAGAAATCGAAGAGGTTTTCCGAGCTGTAATGTGCATCCATATCCCCAGGATCAAACTTTTGGATAGATGTGGAAATTCCTTGCATATTCTGCACTGCTCATCCACTTCCTCAGTGAAAGTAAATCGTAATAACTTGAGGCTAATGACTGAAGACATAGTTTATCCTGCTGCTGTTTAGCTCAACCCATCATCAACATTATAGCCTTCAGCAGAGAAAGAAAATTATGTCTGTTCATTACGTAGAAATTCCCCGTCTCTTGTACTGTTGCGGACAGAAATTATGATTGTGACATGACTGATGTTACTGAGACTGGTGCGCGCCGGGCGAAGCTTTCGAAGTCTGAAAGAAACTCTTTTATCTCGACAAACTGAGACAGAGAGCTCGGTACTGCTTCGGTCGGACGTCTCTCTCTCTCTCTCCGAGACATGGCGAAGACTTACATTTTGAAAGCCAAGTTTCGTGGTCTTACACCAAAGTTGCTGTAACATTCGAATGCTTCAGCTCGCATAGATTTTATCCTACCCATCTCTCTTGCTTAGTCTTTTATCTCGTGAAAATATGCATTGCTAATTGAGGTTATCAGTTATAAGTATATAAAATGATGTCGACTCTGTCCGTTCACAGAACAGCGCCACCTTTGCGAAAACAAATATTTTTTTTGTAGAAGAAAACGACTGCGCCTCTTGTGGTACAGGAGGTTTTTGTCGTATTGATTCGTAACAATGAAATACTTGAATATATCTGAAAAGCATTCGGTCAAAGGTTAACTATTAACATTGAACTAGAACTTTCTGCGTCAGTCTGTATCAGTGCAAGTTGGATTCCTTCAGTGTTTACACAAGTAATCCAGTTATTTTTTTTTAGGTAAAAAAGGAAAATTGGTGTGTACCATCGAGGGGAGACTTCGTTAGTACTGACACAAGTCTGACGGTCATTATCATGTATGGCTCATACGACCCATGTGTCGCAGGAGCCCACTACCCTCACTGATTCTCTCGCTGTCATTAGCCTCAGGTCCTCTTCACCCTATAGTGTTCCCGGCGTTCTTCACAAGGCTTCATGGCGTTCTGTTTTTCGTTTGTATTCCTTTTGATTTATCCTTCCATAGTCATCCTCTCGATCGCCTAATGCCCCCACCTCTTCTCTCCATTTCTTCGTGTACTTGCTGTGGCAGCCTCCATTCTTCTCACACAGGAGGACAAATGAAAATAATTTCCTTTGTCTGATAAGCATGAGTTTTTCTAAATCTAAGTTTGTCGTTTAGAAATATATGCTAGTGACCTTATACACCCGTCCAGAGACGAGGCAGGTAAGACATTATATCAAAGCCAAGTTCCCTCAAGCTTGGTTATCATCAAGTTGAGCTCGTCCCGCTTTGAATGCAGACAGGAACTGATGATGATATATAAACAGGAAATTCGGACATGTAGAAATACAGTGAGGACATGGTATAGGAAGGAAACGGGTAAATGAAATAGATCTTAAGGCACGGAGATTCTTACGTTTCTTAACCCCAGTTCAGGTAAATAATTTTTCTTTTCATAAAAACATATTTCATCCCTATTAAACTACTTTAGACGCATATCATTCTGTGTTGTTACATAAATCCTCAATTTACCTGAACCAGTGACTGTGGGTGCTGGTGCTGTGGACGCTGAAGTTGCCTAGGCTCGTAGTAGTAGTAGTAGTGAACCCTCCCTATTTTCTTCCTCTAAGCAACCACCCGCTCACAGGTCTCAGGTCGCCGAAGTGTGTAACACAAGTCCCGTGTCCGCAGGGAGCCGCGAAGCTGCGTACGCGTACGCCGTGATGAGCGCTGGGGTAACGCATAGCATCACCGCCTCTTGCTCCCGAGGTAACATATCCACCTGCGGCTGTGATGAACGCAAGCGGGACAGGTTCAGTCCCTCCGGCGGGTGGAAGTGGGGTGGCTGCAGCGCGGACATCAAGTGAGTGTATCACCCACCTCCGTCAGGAAAGGAGGAGGGAGTGGGTCTTGTGAACCCCAAAGTGTTTCACAGATAAGGTAGGGGAGCTGTCCAGAGCCTGGGTTTGTGGAGCCTGGCTCTCATACGCTGCTCTTCCCAAGCTCTCACACGCACACTCTCACCTCACTTGCACTCTCCCAGCTCTCACAGGGCACGAGGTGTTTCTTAAAGACATACTATGGCAAACACGGTCGAGTAGTTACTATAGTTAGGGTTTTCATACACCAGATCCAGTTTTCATGTATGATTCACGGAGAGATACGAACCCAGGTTGGAACTACAGACAGTTGGTCCAGATGTTTCCCTCCTAAAGTGCACTATACCCTCTAGCATCAGTAGACATGTTCAAATTATTCATCAACTTCCTAGAATTTAAGAACTCAGCTTGGTCCTATTCTATGCCCAGTAGGTTCGATGAACCAAGTGGCCCACAGGCTAAATAGGTGGACCATTGGGACCAGGCGGTCCGGGGTCATGCAGGCTACGGTTCAAATGGTTTGTACCTAGCTTGCGAACTATGGGACCGGGCGGTCCATGGTCATGCAGGTCTGTTGTTCAAATGGTCTGTGCTTCACGTGTCCATGTATACGATAATTCACACCAAAGGTGGTCCAAGACCCAGGTAGTCCAGGATCAAGGACTGACGGAGTCTTCTTCACACAGCTATGGAATCAGGTTCGCGAGAAGGTTCGTGGACGCCCGCGAGGTGGAAGGTGACGCCAGGTCCATGATGAACCTACACAACAACAACGCCGGCAGGAGGGTAAGTCAGGAGGAGGAGGAGGAGGGTTTAGGAGAGAGGAAGGAAGTGGACGCAACTCCATGCACTGGAAATGGGGAGGTTCAAAGCCACAATGTTGGGGAGAGCGGAGGAGGAGGTGAGTGATCAGAGCTCAGTGTTGGAGATGAGGGAAAAAAAAAAAAGGTTCAGTACTTAGTCAGGAACTAGGACGATATTCAGGACCTGGTTTGGTGTGGTGTTGAGGGGGATGGAAGTTAAGGGCCTGGTTGAGGATTAGGGTAGTTCAGGGAGGTGCTTCATACCCCAAAGGTTCAGTCTAGTGTAGGAAACACCTGATGACGCTGGGTGGCGGAGTTAGATGATGTGTGTGTGTGTGTGTGTGTGTCATCTTGAGCAGTGATAGCAAAGACAAGAGGAAGAAAGAGAATAATATAAAGGTAGAGATAATGAAATTAGGATAAGTAAGAAAAAGTGAGAGCGAGATTAAGAAAAAATATGAAAGGAGAAAAAAAGGAGAGAGATGATAAAGACATAGAAATGAGAGAGAGAGAGAGAGAGAGAGAGAGAGAGAGAGAGAGAGAGAGAGAGAGAGAGAGAGAGAGCTGGTATCTGACGCTGCTTTACCCCCTGCAGGCAGTGAAGAAGACACTGTGGACGGAGTGCAAGTGTCACGGTGTGTCTGGCTCCTGCACCATGAAGACCTGCTGGAGGACCTTACCCCCCTTCACCGCCGTCGGCAGACACCTCCTCCGCAAGTACAACAAGGCCAAGTTCGTCGTCGTCCACAGGGTAAGTACTCACGTATGGTACCGGAGTCACACATGTGAAGGGCGTCACACTGGTAATAAAGTGTCATATAGTTAAGGAGCTTCACAGAGGTGCTTCACAAGTGACGTGGCTCACACAGGTGAGAAGCTGCAAGGAGCGTCACACAGTCGAAAGGCGACGAACAAGGAAGGTAAGTCACTTAGGCAGATGTCTGTATTGCCTCACCCCCTCTGCCAAAGGGTAGTATGCCCCGTCCCCATAAAGGACAAAACATTTCTTCCCAGTGAGTGTAGTCACCCTGTAACATGGATTATACACACATGAGCGGTATATTCCAGTAGCGCCCAGTAGGGTCAGTCAGCGCTACGCCCTCAGCAAGCAGTAGTAGTGCTGAGAGCTGGTCCTGTGAGGGTTCCACTCTCAGCAGTAACCATTACGATGCGTCCCATCTAAACCAATGGCCACTTATCATATACCATATATAGACCTCTAACATCTAGCTGGCCACTTTACCAAGCTTATTTATTAAGCTATGTATCATAAGGTATTGTTAGGTAGATGGAAAGGTGTACACCACACATGAGGAATCGGATGATGGTGTGTGTGTGTGTGTGAAGTGAAGGAGCAAAGCTTTTCGGTAAAGTGTATTAAGAAAGAGAGACAGGGAGGAAAATATTCTCAGGAACATTTACAGAGGTCACATGGATTATAGAATGTGTCAGCATCACTTGTGTCGGGGCAGATGTACAGTCTTAAGGAAGTAGTTCAGGTCACTGCCCACATCGGTATGACAAAATCCTCATTTGATGATCTTGTCCTGTTTGCCACCGCCTTAACGAACGTCCCCCCTCCGTCTTCCTTACACAGAACCGCAGGAGATCCTCGCCTTTCCTGCGGCTACAGAAGAGCCAGAGACGCGCTCGGCAGCCGCGGAGGTCCCACCTGGTGTACTTGCAGAAAAGCCCCAACTACTGCGAGATGAACCCCGCCACGGGATCGCTCGGCACCGTGGGGCGGCGGTGCAACCGGACCTCCAGAGGTAAGTGTGGGTGGTGTACCGCTCCACCAAGACGCCAGCTGGTGTCGAGCATCGTGAGGAGGTAGAGTTGGTCCAGGAATTCCTCGGTCGGACAAGAATCCACGTTCTTCGTCAGGTTTTGTGTGATGTTTCTGCTCACAGTGCCTCTGCCAGCGAAATAGTAGTAGTTGACTGGTTGGTTGATTATGTGGGTCTGTCGACTGCCAATGTTGTATTAAGGCCGTCAACGTCTTGTTATATAACCACCATTGGAGGAGAAAAAAAATAAGATAATGAACACCATCACGTGTTCAAGATACTTTTAAGACCATGCACGATCTCTGTGGATTTATGGTGTTATATTACCCAAGAGTCATGCAATAAAGTTTGGAAACAAGGGAAAATATAGTCTAAGGGAACTTTATATCAAATTACAATGTGAACTGAAGTAATAAGATATACATTTTATTCTCTCCTCTTTGCATATTTGATAAGATTATATCCCAATATATTTTCTACAGATTTAGTATTTATTGCCTTCTATTCTAGTATAAACTTGTAGACTCAGTATTTTACCAGTACAACGGTACGGCTGATAGGGTACACATAGGGCTGGCCCATCGCCAGACTTTTCAGATTCACTAAAACAAAACAAAAAAGAATAGTTAACTTGTTACTGAACCTCATGACTAATGAGATCGAACCCTTCCCGTCAGGTACTGATGGCTGTGATTTGCTGTGCTGCGGGCGAGGCTATAACACGCACCAGTACACGCGCAAGTGGCAGTGTAACTGCAAGTTCTACTGGTGCTGCTACGTCCAGTGCCACACCTGTCAGGAGGAGACGGAAGAGTACACCTGCAAGTGACTCGCGTCCACAGTGCAGCTCGAGAGAGAGAGAGAGAGAGAGAGAGAGAGAGAGAGAGAGAGAGAGAGAGAGAGAGAGAGAGAGAGAGAGAGACTTCGAAGCGTTCCTTCGTGAGTGAGACTGATTCGATGTGGGGGAAAAAAGTATTGTGCGACTCAGTTTCCTATCAAGTGTGTTGTAATGTGCACAAAAGACGTTAATGTGCTGGATAAAAACATTTGTGTAACGTCTGATATTACGAGGAATATCTTAAGTGATGAAAATGTGATATTTCAAACTATATCTTATAAGATTATCGGCAACGCCTTAAGAATTACCCACATGTAATGAAACTTCAGAGGAAGTTGTCGACATAGAACTGCTTTATTCATGTACCAAACAAATAGATTCCTGTCTTTCGAGCTTATCTGCTTATTGAAATATTAAACGCAGACTATTTCCCGTATACACTGAGCTTACGTGATTACTAAAATAAAGAAACAGATCCTGTATTGAGCTTCTCCGTCTACTGAAAGACTTGTGATAAGAGTATACGCGACTAAACGAGCGAATGCAACACTTCAAATAGTTATTTTTTTCCACTCTTCTCCTCTTCTTTTTTTTTTTATATGAAGTAAAGACACCACTGAGGAAGTTGTCTGAGAAACGTGTGTGTGACAACGTATTTACATAACAGGAAGCGCCATAGCTGTTTTTGTCCATCAAGGATGTTAGCGAAAAGAAATTATTATTATTTACATGCCAGCCGTAGGATCAACTGAGCTTTCATTGCAGGTGGAATTGGTAAAGGTTCACTCTTCTTCCTTCCCCGCTGAATTTATGAATTTGAACGAACTTTTGATGTTTATATTGAAAACAAATACGTTCATTATGTTGATATTAAAGGGTGCCATGATTCTGGTTGACGTGTGGCAGTTTGGGGTCTTATTCTGGCCTTATTTACCCTGAGGCCTTCAGTCAGTTTAAGAATTACATTTTAAGTGGAAAGGTGAGATGTATTCATTTATGAGTACAAATGCTCAGAGGATCATTATGGTACGGAATAATGAATGTACATTTGGAGAGGTAAAAAGTGTATGAAAAAAATACTAAATCAAAGACCACAGTATTCCTAAGGTTGACGGCTTTTCTCCAGTTTATGAATTATACTCTGATGTATCGTAACTCATTAATCAACGTCTTCAGAAAATAGATTTTAGTTATAGGGCATTTAAATGTGAAGTAAGAAATGCTTGCTTACAATCTTATGAGGAAGATGTACTGAACCTTGACCTTTACTTTCAGAGCTTCTAACATATAGAATAAATGTGCCATTTAGTGCTACAGAATCGTGATTTGTGCGAGAGCTTTCACAATTATGTAAAAGTTCAAATAGCCATAGGCATAAAAGTCACTTTTCATAAACTGCTCTTTTCTCCGTCACGAATGTGAAGTGATATATAAGATCTTTTCCGCACCTATATTTGTTGCATGCAAATATGTTATACTAAACACTTTTAGGTAATTGGTAATATTACGAAAGCCATTGACACAGGATCTCTAATATCTATATATTTTTTTTCTTTATTGAGGCTTTTCTTATTTGAATCAGATCCGTCTGTAGGATCCTAGAACACGTACATTTAAAGGCGTCACTTATGCTAGGACGCTTGAAAGCATCTAATGCTTTTATCTTGCTAAAGTTATCGCAACAATAGATTTTGTTGCCGCACTCCAGTTTGCAGATTATATAGTCAGACAATTATGGTAAACATTGACAAGTTTTTTATATGAAAAAATGTTTTTATGTGCCTAGAATCAGATGATGATACCAATGATCTTAGTAACAGATTCAGTATTCTGTACATAAAGAAAGCGTCTGTCTAAAAACAGTAGACATCAGCTATGCTTCTGTATCAAGTAATCAACAGACAATATTAATCATGCTTCAGTGTCTAGAATCATCAACAGACAATACCAGCCACGCTTGTATGTATCTACAATTATCAGTAGACAATATCAGCTATGCTTGTGTGTGTGTGTCTAGAAACATCAACAGAATTACAGCTATGCTTCCGTGTCTAGAATCATCAATGGACTATCGGCAATGCTTCTGTGTCTAGAATCACCAATAGCTATGCTAGTGACACAAGCATCGTTTGTACCAATACAAACTAAGTTTTCCACGTATGTTTCTCGGTATCAGTTTTTAATCTTGTCGCATGACCAATTAGACAGCATAGATGCTTATGCTTGTACCCGCAAAACCAGCATTTGATAATCAGCAGTATTACAAGATGCTTCCAGTTCGTGGGGAGGGAATGACTGTCCTGCCCACAAGGCAAGACTTACATACATACATGTGACCAGTGAAAGATAATAGTGATTCGGTTCAAAAGGGTAAAATCATTAGACCTAGAGAATATTTCATACAATTTGAGCTATTTCAGAATTAGAAAACTGACAGGAGAGCTACAATGATAGTTGGCAGCAAATTATCAAAATCTTTATATTTTACTCGTGAATAAAGTTTTATTCTCATCCTATGACTTATAATTTACCTAGAGAAAAAACATAATGGTAAAATATCTAAGAATAACCAACTGAAGAAGGAAGGTGAATGCCAACGTCTGTTGCATACAGCAGGTGAGTCTGGTAAAGTAAATCCCATACCCTTCCACCACACACACACATACACATACACATCCAACAGTCAATATAAAAGCTAAATAAACCTCTCCCGCCCTTGAAAGGCGAAGCAGTTTAACCCATATTACAGTGACAAGCTTCTTACCTTAAAGAATATTTTTATAAAGAAATCCGTACTGGTCCTCAAGAGAAATGCTTGACATGCACAAAATGAACTACTGCACCCACCCATCTCTGCAGGTGAGGTGAGGGGACAATAACAAGCCTCGGCAGCAACGAATAGAATTCTAAAAACATGAAACAAACTCTCTACTTGTTCATGTAAACTTTTATGCTTGGTTGTAGATTTATGACTGACAGAAGCTCGTGGTCTGCAGTGTGGGTTTTAAGAAATGTTTCAGATATGTTGCTCTTTTCATGAATCATACGCCAGATTTCTCATAATTCGGTGATCCTTCCTGATGGATAATCACGGGACGGTTGGGTCTAGCATGAATAGCTCTGATTGTTTAAACTCTTTCATAGACGCAAAACAAGTTAGATATAGGAGTGAGGATGGATAGAGTAACATTAGATAAAACAAAAGCATATCATTTGTATGAACAATCTCCTTACACCTACTTGTATGTAAACATGATATATGCTACCCATTTTATAACTTTTGAATGACATTTTTAAGATCAGGTATGACTATTTTAATCTAAAAGTATAACTAACATGTAATCTTTGTCAATGAACTCTGACTTACTGGTAACAAGCTTGAAGAAATAGAGACGTTTTCCACTAGAGTTAATCTGCTCCTGATTGGCTGACGCCCACGGTAAAGGCACCCCATTGGCCGGCGGAAGGTAGAAAGGAGCGATCGTGGTCCACCACCAAAACATTGGACAGTAAAGTGAGTGTGAAAGTTATGGAAGCATAAGTTGTGCTCCTAGGACGTTTTTCTCAACATTATCAGGTACGATTACCACTGGGAGACAATGCTATGGAGATATTTATTGACTGTTGGTCAATTTATAGCTTAAGTATTCACATGTGCATGATGATGGCTGTTGAATGTAAGTTTCGGCGATTATTTGGTTGGTGTTGGTGGTCTTAAGGTCATTGGATTGTATATCACCAGGGCTGATTTGTGTATCGTATCCAGTGTGTTGCATTCTCATACTTTTCAAAGAAATTTAGATTATATGAAAAGTCCTGACATAATGATAGTTATTTGTGTTGATACTTTGTTGATGTCCTCTGTAGCACATTGTTGATTTCCACTGTAGCTTAGAAATATTAACATATATGGAGTGTTTTCCCTCGGTGAATTATTAGTTCATCTTATAGTGTAACAAAAAATGCTATATTGAACATCATGCATGATTAGGTAAGAGTTTATCAAATACTGTTGGAACCAGTGGTAGAAAATGATCACTGGTGGGAAAAAAAATCCTCGTGGCCTCTCGTCGTTAACTGTACTCCGCAAACGACCGTATTTGGTGACACGGCAGATGACCTTAAGTACTCCATCTACCTCGTCAACTTTTCCTGTAGAACATGGACGTGCCGAATTTATGGTTGAGGCAACTTCGGGCAACGATATGTGATAATCATATGACGGAAACCTAACAATGCTTACGAGGGAGGCGCCTTCCACTCGAAACATCCTGAGGTACCTATGCCACCAACAGAGATCTGCCATGCTGGTAACAGGTTCCTCAGTCGATGTGAAGATTTTCCCCTATGTACCCCGGCTGAAGCAGCAGGTGCTCCACACATCCCACTGACCCTAGCCTGATGCTGGATAATGAACAACACTGCATGCAATTGGCATGATTTTTATTTCTCTGATGAAATATTTGGTGTGTATTCATTACAGCATTAGTGATGCAGGCCTTTTAGACTGGTTAAATCAAGTTATAGTTAGACATTTCAACATTTAAAGTAACACCGCTCATTTGACCGTGATTTTTCGCGTAATCATACATAAAGGAGGTTTTTTTTTATGACCGTAATAATGTATTCCTGTGCATGTTATGGTAGCTTTGTATCTAGGTAACAACCTGTGTGACAGTTACCTTGTTAGGTTATTAGTGATGCACCGACCCCGTAATTTAGGACTTATGGTCAAAAGTCCAGTGAACAGTATTTGATGCATGTTTGATTTATACATCCAACACTTAAGCATGTAGTTTTAACACCTGTCCATGAACACACTCGCTCATGCATGCACACGAACAGAATGTAAGCAAACACATTGACATAGTAATTCGGCTTTCTTGACATACGTTTTTAAGCGTTTACGGGTGTTTGTATGTATGGTGCTTGCTCGTACTGTGTGATTCCTATTTGTGTATTACGGGAAGCTGGTTTTACACCCGTGTTGTGGCCTTGCGTGTAACCTTGTTGTATGTGTGCTGGTGTTCACGTAGGGAGAATGTTCATCCACTAAATGAAGTACTTACGTACGAACGCATTTTATCCATTTCTTTAATTCTTAAGTGTCAGTGATAGACGCATAATTCAAAGTGCTAATATTAACACTGTTAGATTAAGACAAAAACGTATAATAATGTTATCCTTGTTCCATTTCTCTTCCAGCATAGGCAACTCCGCAGGCCGCCATCCCCTCGTGTGAGATTGTCCAACGTTACTTCAAGTATAATTTTTGTTGCCCAACGTTGGAAACTGGAAAATCTATTTCTTCGAGGTGACAGGGCTGGTAAGACACATTCTAATTTGTCATGTTTGTAGATAATCATTTTTGCTGAAAGTCTGAGTCACGGATTTGTATTATTTATTGATGCCGAATGACCAGTGAATCATTTACCTTTACAACTCCAAGTTGTTCCTTGTTCTGTTCCAATCCCCAAGTCCATTTACATGTAGATTTCTTTCTAGGCATAGAGTATCATGCATGTGTGTAGGCAATAGGTACACAGATAATTTCAAGTTGGTAACTGTAGTAGGTTAGTCACCAGTTAAGAAAATCTTTCATATATTCTCAGTCTTTAGGCATAACCTTACCGAATGTAGGCTAGGTTCCAACTCGCGTGACAGCCGATGTCATTCTCCAATGAATGAAATTAATTTGGTAGTTGATTGTCGATAATCTAAGGGTACCCGGTCGGTAAATACCCAATACCCAACAGGTCTTTGTGTAGCATGAAGTACTGCTGGCTGGGAGTTGCACAGAATGCTAATTGAGAATACGGGGGGGGGGGGGGGGATGGAAATACTCCCCTTCTATATTACTTTACAAAGGAAGTAACCAAGCGAGCATTTTTCTTTTTAAGGCTCGGTCACATCGCTACCGCGGAAAAACTGCGAACAAGCACGAAAGGAAATTGTCCAAAAACACGAATTAGTACTGAACAGTGTAAAGAGGGTAAGAACTGGTCTTGTAGAGAATAATTTTTGCAGAACCAAGCAAAGTTTTGTTGCCGTCTGGAAAATATCTGAATCTAACGAACTGGGATACTTGACTTTTTATTGTTGGAAGATTCGCCATGTCTCTGCCTAGAATGGTATAGCCCCATAACGTATGATGGAGAGCGTTGTAATGAAGGGAACAAGTGACGACACAGTAGTTGTGGAATTTATTGATGGTTTACTTAAATTTGTAATAGAAATTTTTGGAGTTCCATTCAAGTGAATATAGAGAAGACGATTGGAAGGATTTGAGAAGCCTGTTTGTTAAATTTGGGTAGATGAGAAAAATTTGGGTCTGTTTTGCTGAAGCAGTGGAGCTTTTTTTTTTTTTTTCAAGCTTTGCATTATACGGCTGGGCTTTGTATAGCATGAAACAGTGAGTGATTGATAGACGCTGCGTGACGAGCGCACATGGGTGAATTATATTGCACGAGATTAATGAAAAGAACTGCATGAAAATTTAGGTGTAGGACGACAGAGTAAAGGAGCATGTTTGCTGGAGGTCAGATAGGCAGCACAATAGGGAGGTGAAGTTGTGTGTTGAGGGGTAAAACTACAGTGGATACTAGATAATGTTTGGTGGTTGCATTGCAGATGTGGACCGTAAACAACTACCCACCATTCCCGTTTTGGTTGTGGCCCCCACCGAGTATCACAAACCAATGGTACGTCCAGCAGCCACCCTGGGGTGCACCTACTCCCAATATGTCCGCCAAAGGTCTGTTTATACCTATGCCTTCACTGGTCTACCCACCGTGGACTGCTGGATCTAACACAAGCTTTCCACCAATATGGCAGTGTGTACCACCCCCTCCCCTGATGAATTGCACGAACGCACAGTCGCAGTGTAAGACCTCCGCGCCTCCTCACCACATCCATGACCATCACAGTTTGTTTCCTTCCCTCGAATTCACAAACTATTGCCCCGTCGAGGAAGATTACGCACGAAATGCAAAGCGAGTGAAACATTCTCAGCCAGAGACATATCACGGGAAATCTCAGTGGTGTCAGGGGGAGTCACCAAAGCTAAATAGGGCATGTACGTTGTCTCAGGGTGTGAGTGGTTTTCCATCGACCCCTGAGGTTGATCTGACGTCAAGTTCGTGCTCGAGTTATGACCATACATGCCAGGTGGACGCGGCGACCCCAGCGAGTGGGGGGAGGCAAGACCAACAAAACTGCCGGCCAGAGTCCGTAACTCTGCCCATTCCTCACTCTCGACCCACAGTCGTGACGTATCCCACATGTGTGACTCTACCCCCACTTGTAACTGATCCCAAACCTGTAAGTCGACCCACACCTAAAACCCAGCCCACTCATATGAATCAGACCACAGCGATAACTCGACCCGTACTGATCGCCCAGTCCACGCCGATAATTCTGCCACCTCCCATAACCACCCAACCCACACTTAAGACTCGTTCCCCATCTGTGACCCAGACCACATCGATGACTGAACATGAACCTGTGACTTGGCCGACAACCATTCCAATAACCTGGACCAGAACAGTGGCCCAGCACAAAACCAATACTTGGTCCAAACCAGCGATGCAAACTGATCCCCATTCCTGGCTCATGCCCCAGCCCGCACCCAAAACTATACCGTCATATATATCCTGCCACACATCTAAATGGCCAAGAAATACTGAGCATCATGCACCACATCATACTTCATTGTCCAGGGTTCGAAGTTTTACGAAACAAACAGTTTCAGAGAACTTTGTTACGAACAGTTCTCATTTGGGGTCAGAGAGTGATACGCATTCAGTTACAAGCGACAAAAATGTGCACGAGAAGAAATTATATTCTGATGATAATACAGAAGATGGAAAAAAGCTTGGCTGCAATAACCTGCCCGTAAATTCAATAAAAGAAGAACCACAGTCTGAGCCATATAGTCGAGAAAATTTTTCAGAGGCTGTTCAAAGTGTTTATGCAAGTAGCCTTGTGGTAAAGCAGGAAGAACTTAATGACACTACACCGGCACAGGGAGATTGCAGAGAAAGCCCACAGTGTGCATTACCTATCTTTAGTGATGATGATGAATTGCCGAAGGAAACTGAAATCAAGATTGAGAGCTGGGAGGCCATAGTTAAAACTGAAGAACCTCTTAGTAATGGCGAAGATGGAGGTGGGACGTTGTGGAAACCGTTCGCACAGCCCAAGATAGAATTTGAAGATACATCAGCAGCCGAGGGAGGACCTGTGCCTCCAGCAAACCTCCCAGTGGACTTCGACCACGGTGACGGCTTACTTCTGGACCGAGAGTTCCTAGAGGCATCGATGGACGCTTTGGTCCCCGTGTGTCACATCCACCTGCCTCTGGCTGACTCCACTGGTGCTAGGGAAAGAGCTGCCAACCCTCCCACCACTACCGTGGCCACTTCCAAAACCGGTGCCACTGCTAACACCTCTGCCACTACCCTGGCCACTGCCAACACCTCTACCACTACCCTGGCCACTTCCAACACCTCTACCGCTACCCTGGCCACTGCCAACACCTCTACCACTACCCTGGCCACTTCCAACACCTCTACCGCTACCCTGGCCACTGCCAACACCTCCACCACTACCCCGGCCACTGACAACACCTCTACCACTACCCTGGCCACTGACAGCACCTCTACCACTACCCTGGCCACTACCGACACCCCCACCACCAACCAGGCCACTACCCGGACACACAATGTCACTGCAAGTGATGTGACCTGGAAGGGGCAGAACAAAGCTTCGGTATCGTACGATGATGACTATGTGTCAATCACGGATGACTCGATCGATTCTGCTGCAACACAAATTTTCGAAGACGAGGAAGAACCAGAATTAATGATTGACATCCTCTCTCCCGCTAACACTGCTGATGACGGTGCAAATGATGAGAATAATGTGGACACCGATCACACAAACCATCAAAAATTAAGGGAAGGAGCTAGCATGACTGTTGTGGATAATAGCAGATCTGGTCAAGCAGTTACGGCAGGTTTGAGGTGTGCCAGCACCAGCAAAGAGAGAGAGGCTGAGGGTGGCAGTGCTGAGTTTGGTAGTGTGGCGAGTTATCCCACAATGAAGTCACCAATACTGTTTAATGATGACACGTTGCGTTACATATCGGAGGAAGAGGAGACAAAGATGCTGAAGTCTTGGTCCAATATGCTGATGGACGGGGTGTCGGACACTTGCCCTCTGGGTCATAAGCTGGACCCCTTAAGTGCTACCCTCAATATGTGCACCAGGAGGATCACAGTCTTCTGCACCACCTGCAACATGACCGTATACATGAACGTCAAGTGATGTATCTCTCCCCCCAAAGGTCTGTTGCTGGGGCAGATGAATACTGACAAACACCAAAACAAGCAGACGACAAATAAACGGACTCGTACAGCCGTTTGGGTCAGCCAGAGTCACCCAACTCGAACAGTGACTTACAGAAGATCAAGAGGAAGGCAACAGAGATGACACCAGAAATGGGAGAGCTGAAGTACATCGAGAGGGGAAGGGCTGTAATGGAGGAGAAAAGAGTAAGGAATGACTAGATCACAAGCCTCGAAATCTAGATCAGTTTTCGAGAGAATACAGAAATGGAGAGACCTCTGGACATCACAGGGACCTACACCGTTCCTTGTCAGTCAACAAGAACGTAAAACATTTCACTCACCGGAGATTTAAGGCAGGAAAACGGATGACTATCTTACCCGAATGATACCCTAACTGCAGTGCGCTACAGAACCTGTTTTGTTATCTCTATGTATAGTGTATATGGATATCTAACTGATATGTTTAGTATGTGCGTATTTATTAGATTCATAGAACTATACAGATAATCACAGTTAATTTGCTCTGCCGAGATATATATTGTTTGTATATGCATATGGACTTTATTTATTGCTCATGTAGCAGCATCTATTGACACATTTGTATTGCAGCAATTCTGTACAATATACATTAAAGAGGTAAATGGTTTGGACTCTTTGAATAAGGTAATACAACAATAGAAAAACAGGTAAAGTTGCTCAACGCTGCCCTCTTTTGTCAGGCGCATGACAAGCACCTAGAAAGTGCAAAGCTATAACGCCATCTCTCCATCCACCGCTCCGTGTCAGGAGGACGCTTCAACACAGTGTTCCTCCCAGCTCCCTCCAGCCATCACCTGGACCTTGTTAAGAAGTTTCTGCACCATCCTCGCTAAAGTCAGTCTCCTGCCACCTGAAATCTCGGTCTCTGAGTTGCAGTTACAACAGCCCACATCAGCCCCGCTTGACCCGCTACAAGACCAGCCTCATCCCACCGCCAACAGTCATCATCGTAGACTGATTGACCAACTCCCCTTTATCATGATCTTAATATGTTTGTGTGTTTCTCTTGTTATTTATAGCCTTTGGCTGCAGATAATTCTGTGCATAACACAAGTAAGAATCGGTAAACACCCACACAGTACACGGGCGTATATTAAAGGGCTTGATTAATGACAGCGAACAACCCTTCCTCGAAAACCATAAGGGTACACTGCCATTATAATACATTCCCATTGTTTTTTAAAGGCATTTGGATGTCGTGTGCATGTCAAGCCGGTTTAGGAAAAGGAACAGTGTGTAATTAATCACAATAATAGTTGTTATTTTTAAAGTTAGAATACCTTGTGGACCCCTAACCGTAGAATTTACACTCCTTAGCACTGGTCTCCTTGCACTAACCCTTCCCGCAAGCATAGGTTATGCCAGTCAACTCTGGCCCTAACCCCACCATTGCTCTCGCCGACACCAAGCCACCGCTTCATGTATAACCCCATTATCATTTATATTTTTTATCTTTTGTCATTCTCAGCACTTATTTTCTACAAATATTTTAGTATTGACTATTGTAGCATTGTTAGTACGTCTCATTACTTATTATGAAATAAGGAATTTGTCCGTGCATTATACAAGACAACTAGGAATTTAATATGTAAATGAGATCACTGTTCATTTGGTAAAGGCATTTTGGAATAAAAAAGAAAAGTATCATTACTTGCCCTAGCTGGTATTCTTTTCATAATACTACTATTTTCATATTCAGTTGCACACTGATGTAGTATTCATAATGACTATATTTTCAGCTAAAATGTGTATAATCATATTGCTGTCATTTTTTTCTCGTTTTCAAGTTTTTCAACACACTGATCCAACACCAGCTTCGCCTCAATGTACAAAAGTATTTCAACACCATATTTTCACAGTATTCCACTACTAGTCATGCCATAGTTACTTGATCCCTTTAGCACAGCAGTGCGACCTTTAAGCATAGGTAGTGCAGCTTTTTGTGTATGATGGCATGACGTTTGACATAACCTTTAAGGGTCAGATGAAATGTTATGTTACCATACAAAGGGGCCATATGTTTGTGCGAGAGGATTTAAACACCTTTCATAAAACTCAAACTGTCAGACCCCATAATCCTAACTGGTCATAGATTTCTCTAGTATCCACAAGTTAATAATGATCGAAAACATTTACGCATAACTTACCCTAACGTGCTGGGTCTAGTATGAACCCTTTTGGGTACCAGTAAAACTCACCCTATCTTGCGACGGTTTTTATCATTTTAAAGGCTCCATTTATTGACAGTCCTCAAAGAAAGTCCTTGCATGAAATAGGGAAAGTGGACAAAAGATTGAAAAAACTAGGAATAAAGTTCACGTGAAAACAGCTAAATCAAAGACGAGGTTAGATGTATAGTGTGGGAAGAATTTGATTTCTAATGTTTATTCTCATGTAATATGAGACCTCTCATCAGTATGGTGAGGCGCTGCATATGGGGCGGGTAATGAAGTGATATTAAGTATATCCCAGTGGCTTATAGTGATTTTGGAAGCTAGACCAGCAATGCGGATTATATATATATATATATATATATATATATATATATATATAATAGTCGCTGTCTCCCGCGTTAGCGAGGTAGCGCAAGGAAACAGACGAAAGAATGGCCCAAACCACCCGCATACACCTGTATGTACATAAACACCCACACACGCATATGTTTTATACTTAATCGCCGTCTCCCGCTTTAGCGAGGTAGCGCAAGGAAACGGACGAGAAATGGCCCAACCCACCTACATACACGTGTATAAATAAACACGCACATATACATTTCAACGTATACATACATATGCATAGACAGACATGTACATAATCATACTTGCTGCCTTCATCCATACTCGTCGCCACCCCTCCACACATGAAATAGCATCCCCCCCTCCAGTGAGGTAGTGCTAGGAAAAGACAAAAAAGGCCACATTTGTTCACACTCAGTTTCTAGCTGTCATGTGTAATGCACTGAAACCACAGCTCCCTTTCCACATCCAGGCCCCACAGACCTTCCATGGTATACTCCAGACACTTCACATGCCCTGGTTCAATCCATTGACAGCACGTTGACCCCGGTATACCACATTGTTCCTTTCACACCTTTCACCCTCCCGTATGTTCAGGCTCCGATCACTCAAAATCTTTTTCACTCCATCCTTCCACCTCCAATTTGGTCTCCCACTTTTTGTTCCCTCTACCTCTGACACATATATCCTCTGTGTCAATCTTTCACTCATTTTCTCCATGTGACCAAACTATTTAAACACACCCTCTTCTGCTCTCTCATCCACACTCTTTTTATTACCACATATCTCCTACATTTCATTACTTACTCGATCAAACCACCTTGCACCACATATTGTCCTCAAACATTTCACTTCCAGCACATCCACCATCCTCCGCACAACCCTACCTATATAGCCCATGCCTTGCAATCAAATAACATTGTTGGAACGACTATTCCTTGTTCTCGCCTTCCACTCATTCTTTAAGGCTCCCAGAACCTTCACTTCCTACCCCACCCTGTGAATCTTATTAGCTTCCATGGTTCCATCCACTGCTATGTCTACTTCCAGATCTCTAAAACACTTCCTCCAGTTTTTCTCCATTCAAACTTACCTCCCAGTCAACTTGTCCCTCATCCCTACTGAACCAATAACCTTGCTCTTATTCACATTTACTCTCAGCTTTCTTCTTTCACACACTTTACCAAACTCAGTCACCAACTTCTGCAGTTTTATCACCCGAATCAGCCACCAACGTTGTATCATCAGCGAACAACAGCTGATTCACTTCCCAAGCCTTCTCATCCACAACAGACTGCATACTTGCCCCTCTCTCCAAAACTCCTACATTCACCTCCCTAATCATCCCATCCATAAACATATTAAACAACCATGGAGACATCACCCATCCCTGCCACAAACCGACATTCACTGGGAACCAATCACTTTCCTCTCTTTCCTACTCGTACACATGCCTTACATCCTTGGTAAAAACTTCTCTGCTTCTAGCAACTTACCTCCCACACCATTTACTCTTAAAACCTTCCACAAAGCATCTCTTACCAACCCCATCATATGGATTCTCCAGATCCATAAATGCTACATACAAATCCATCTGTATTTCTAAGTATTTCTCATACATTCTTCAATGCAAACACCTGATCCACACATCCTCTACCACTTCTGAAACCACACTGCTCTTCCCCAGTGTATATAATATAAGAAAATGGATGACCTGGGGGTGCAGCAAGTAGGCAGTGAAATTGTGCTGAAGCAAAACCTAATGAGTCGATTTAGAAAGCATGTATTGCAATATGAAAATCAGGTCGTAAAAGCTTTTATAATAGAAGTATTATTTTCTGAGAGGGAATGGTTGTATGTCTGATATAAAATGCTCATTGGTGTCCCTTAAAGGTAATTTATCATACACTAACATTCAGCCACTGTTACTACATTATCTATTATGGATTATCACTGTTATTTTAGTGATTTTACACAAGATTATTACTTTTGTGTCTGAGAAAGGGGAAAGAATACTATAATGATTTGATCAAATTTGCACTAACTCTACAAACTGACTAAGTCTTTGATAAAACTGTCGACCATTGTGTCATCACTTAAATAACAGACATTAATAGTATGGCTGGGCCGAGATCACTGGATCATCTCAGTTTTACTTGTTTACAGTTACCTATTTGCAACTATCCCTCTGTACTGCATGGGGAATGAGCCTTGGGCAGGAACGAGGCATTGTCATGCATGGGGATGGAGAAAGGGTTGGGTAAAAGTGCATTGCAGAAAATAAAACTGTATTCATGCACAAAAGCAGCTGTAAGTAGGTTTGAAAAAAATTCAGGATTAAGATGGCATGAATACAGTGGAGTGGATGTAACAGTGTAGCAAAGTGAATGCATGAATTGTTTATTTGTGGAAAAGAACAATAGAGAAGGCAGTAAAGAGTCATGTAAATACTTTAGAGGAATCGTGTCACTAAGTGTATCAGGGAAGGTTACTGGGAGCTGTCACTGAGAAAGTAATGAGGATAACAGAGTGCAGAATAAGTGAAAGGCACAAGATGTGAGTTGAATACAGATAATTTGTGGGAATACTGACAAAAGGTATGTGACAAAATAGAAACTTTTTTTAGGCATTCATAAACCCAGAGAAGGCATATGATAAAATGGATTAGAATGAGTATTTAGTGGTAGGTACAGAAAATTTTTGGTGAAGATGCATCATTGCTGGATGCAACAAAATCATTCGACAATTAGAACAAAGCGCGTGTGAAAGTTTTGCAGTAAGTGTGGGAGTTAGGCACCCTCTATGATGATGCCTTGACATTTCAATGTTCACATAAGTAGGCATTGAGATTGAAACAAATAGAAAAAAGTGAGTAAAAAGACCTGGTGTTTTGTGATGGACATTTGCAGAAAATTTGGTGTTGCTAGTTAGGAGAAATTACAGATGGTGGTAAATGTTTACATGGTGTTTAAAATAATGAAACTTAGGTAAATCTAGTGAGGTGATGATTTTTGAAACAAGAGTAAGATGATAGACTTAGCAGTGCCACATATATTAAATACTGTAAATAAAGTGTGCTGAAACACAAAGTTAAAATAGGTGCTGTAATGGCAAAAGAGGTTAGATAAATTCTAAGTATGTGGGATTGGTGCTATTCACACATAGCGCAGTGGAAGGTGAAATGTGGACATGGAATGCAGCAGACAGCTATAGGATGCAGGTTCATGAAATTATTAATTTCATTGCCTGGAACATCAACATTTGATGGAATCTGTAATGGAGAGGCAAGGCATAAAAGATGAAAAGGAATATAGTTGTGGTATAAGAGTGAGTACAGAAAAATTACTTGTAGTTTGGTCATCACATGGAATGTTAAAAGGCTGGATGGCATCAATAATGAAATGTATGAAAAGTATGAAAATCAAGTAAGAGGAAAACATGAGGTGTAGAATTATGGAGTGGGTTAAGAGATATACCTTGAAATGGTTAGGTCAATAGGAGAGAGTGCGTGATGGATTGATAAATGGAAATTACCTTATGAAGTTGGTATGAAAGACAGCCAATATGTGGATTGAAGAGATGGTGCAGATCCAGAAAGGTGTGAAGGGGATGGAGCATACAGTGAATAGGTATCAATAAAAAGAAATATTATTCATTTAATTTTCATAACATTTTTAAGGTTTTTTTTTATAAGACCATAGTAAGAAATACAAAAGTTAACTTTAGGTTTGTCTGTTTTCTGATAGAGCTTAATTTAGGTCGCACATGATATATTTCCTCTGTTTGTTGTCTTGTACTTGATATAAGAAGAATGGCACAGAGATTGACCACACATAGCCAGTTCCTATCACTGTCACAAATACTGGAAACGATCACATCTTGAAAAGCAGTAGCACAGCCAGTTAGCACCAACTTTATGTTACTCCCTATTTATGGGAAAAAAAAAAACAATGGCTGCAAGACACAAGAGTCCATCATTCCTCTGACAAAGATCATATCAGTCAACATTGATACTAAATCTGTTTTCATCAGACATCGGAACGATCTAGTCGCTTCATTAGCGCAAACTTCTCAAATCATCTGACTGGTAATGAAATGACATTTTCCAAACCCACAACCTCATCCTTTATAAAGTAGCATTGATCCAGTTTCACCATTCCCTGTGCACCTTCATTCTTGTGGTTTTATGTTGCTATCAGATATAATCATTACATTCTTTAAAAGGCAAGATCCTGAATTTTCACCATTTAAAACAAGTCATCTGTAAAGGGATAAATCCCTAATGGGCAATTAGTAGTGTTATGTATATTCATTTACATGCCTATTCATACAGATCTGTGTAAACTTGATTAGCTGTTGACATTGCTACCTTGCTTTCATACATAATGCTTACCTGAAATATTTTTATTTCACTAGAAAAATGACTCCCATGGCATGCTCTTCACAATTCTTGATAGTAACATATCAAATTCCACATGTAAATGCACCTTTTTACCTTAACCAGAAAACTTTAATATAATGGTCTTCCCAGTTCACATCTTGCACTGTCTTCCTAACCTAGAATACTATCATCAGTCTACATTGTCCCCATTGCATAACCCTAGAGATAATGATGTCATCATGACTGTTTTCTTGCCTTTTTACCATCTGAACTTCACAGGGGAAAAGGGTGGTGAATGGCATGAAACCACCCTTCATGCATAAAGTGGTCCAAGTAGTGGAAGCTTGGCATTCTCAGCATCCAGGTCTTTAGCCTCTTCATTTACACTTAACATTGTACTGGGAGCTGAATGTGGTGTTTTTGTATCTTGTACATGATAGTTTACTTCACTAAGATGGCTTTTAATTGTAATTATGTCTTTGTTATTTTAGATTTCTAAATCCATCTTTTTATGATTTCCATATAAATGTATTTCAATTTTAGAACTTTAAATAAACAATTTGATTTTCAAGAAATTGCCTTATTTGCTCACATTCACTTTTTAGCTATCATGCATAATGCAACAAAACCAAAGCCCCATATCCAGAACCAGGTCTGACAGACCTTTTTGTGGATTCCTTCACACATTTCATATGCCCCCCAGTTCAGCCCATTGACAACACACTTTTCCCTGTTTAACACATCACTCTGTCCCTTTGCTAACCTCACACACTCATGCACATTCAGACTCTGAATCTGTAAAGCATTTCTCACATCAACCTTTCACGTTCTTCAAATTCCATGGACTTCAACATGTATACTCTTGGTAATCCTTTCCTAACTCTTCCTCTACATATTTCCAAACTATTTCATTATACCCTCTTCTGCTCTCATTAATACTCATATTATCACACCCTGTCATTTCTTTCTTGATCATTCCTTCTCACACCACATAATGTCCTTGAAACATTTCATTTCCATCACAACTTCCCTCTTCTGTACATTTTTGTAAAAGGTATTCCTTACATCCAATAAGCGCTGAGTATACCATGAAACATAAATCCATCTTTGCCCTTGAAGACTGTAACATTTCTTTCCACACATTACTCATTGCACCCAAGACCTTTGCCCCCTCAACCATCCTCGTCCCACTTCAGCTCCCATGGTTCCATTCACTATCATATCCATTCTAAGGTACATAAAACACTCTATTTCCCTTCTTTCAAACTCTCTTTTCACTGTTAAACTTTATAAACTTACTTTTAATACATAAATCTCAACTTTGGTAAACAACACTTCCAAACTCAGACATAAGCTTCTGCAGTTCCTCACTTGAATCTATTACCAGTACCTTGACAGCAAAGATACTGACCTATGTCCCCATCCCAGACTGTATACATGCATATTTATTCATTACAGAGTCTATCTATCTACATCTCTGATGCCTGTTCCCAACTGGAACTACCTGTAGGGGTAGGCCATGGCAATACCTCCATAATTAGTAAATTCCATTTCCCCATTTTAGCAGCAGCTCCGCCCTAATGTTCCTAATGCTTACAGCATTCGATTTATAATCACACCAGATCCAATTTCTATGAGAGTCCTGATGTTGCTCAGGCTGTAATATTTCCTGTACCAGGGAAACGTAAACTCCTCTGAAGTGAGAAGTTCTTTAATGAAACTAAATTCCCAGTGATACAGCCTCATCAAAGGCAACTTTTCACTGTATAACCTCACACAGGTGGAGTTTTGTAATACCTAGGTTAGCATAATGCAGAGTTTTTAAAGAAATATATTCATTTATTCTTCCTGGCACTAATGTGGGAAATGGCGATCAAATATAGTGTGCGAGTGGGGAACCTTAACCTGCTAAATAAAAAGGGCATGGTGAATGTATGGAATTGTATAAAACACTAACTTAAATTGCAATGAATTTAACATGATACAGGAAAGGTCACATTAATTTCATGTTATTTATTTATTTTGCTTTGTTGCTGTCTCCCGCGTTTGCGAGGTAGCGCAAGGAAACAGACGAAAGAAATGGCCCAACTCACCCCCATACACATGTATATACATACACGTCCACACACGCAAATATACATACCTATACATCTCAATGTACACATATATATACACACACAGACACAAACATATATACCCATGCACACAATTCACACTGTCTGCCTTATTCATTCCCATCGCCACCTCGCCACACATGGAATACCATTCCCCTCCCCCCTCATGTGTGCGAGGTAGTGCTAGGAAAAGACAACAAAGGCCCCATTTGTTCACACTCAGTCTCTAGCTGTCATGCAATAATGCCTGAACCACAGCTCCCTTTCCACGTCCAGGCCCCACACAACTTTCCATGGTTTACCCCAGATGCTTCACATGCCCTGATTCAATCCACTGACAGCATGTCAACCCCGGTATACCACATCGATCCAGTTCACTCTATTCCTTGCCCGCCTTTCACCCTCCTGCATGTTCAGGCCCCGCTCACTCAAAATCTTTTTCACTCCATCTATCCATCACCAATTTGGTCTCCCACTTCTCGTTCGCTCCACCTCCGACACATATATCCTCTT
Organism: Panulirus ornatus; assembly: GCF_036320965.1. NCBI lineage: Eukaryota > Metazoa > Arthropoda > Malacostraca > Decapoda > Palinuridae > Panulirus > Panulirus ornatus. The sequence continues at coordinate 3,532,728 of NC_092239.1, forward strand.
GGTCAATCCTTCCTCAATCATTCTCTCCATGTGCGGAAACCATTTCAAAACACCCTCTTCTGCTCTCTCAACCAAGCTTTTTTTTATTTCCACACAGAAATTTAATTTCATACTTGTGTATATACTAATCCATACAAAGTACAGACACTGATTTCTGCTTTGGGAATAAAAGTAAACATATTCTTGTACCACTTCAAATTTCTAGTAGTGCCTTTTCACTGTTCCTGCTTGTTTGTCTTTTTTGGATATAAATCTTCCTGAGGGTGTGCTTCCATTTTTTTAAAGTATGTGTGCAAATAAGTAGCACAAGCTTCATTTGATAATCAATCCTACATGTAAAGTTTTCTGGCAAACATTGAAGGCAATGGTGTTGGATCATCATGTAAGATAGGAAGGGGAAGATTGTTACCTTACAGAGGAATAAGGTGAAAATTACAGACATCATAACTCTTCTCATTTATTTTGTAATAGATTTACAAAGCTACAATGTCAACAAATATATAACATCTATATACACAGCTATATGCATAACATGAGAGCTCATTTTAAAGAAAATGCATCCCAATTTCAGGTACAAATCTTTACTCATTAAATTTCAAATTACACCTGGAGACTTCTTGGATATTGTGCAAGTACAATTTTTTTTTTTCAAATCTTGATTCAAATTGAAGTTTAGCCTGAAGTACAAAGTAAAGCTTTCACCAAGCCAACATTAAGTACATATATTTATTTACAGCAGTGATGAGTATTATACATTATGTTAAGAACATTGGGCAATGTGTATATGCAAACAACATCCAAAAGAGTCCTAAAATGCAAAGAGAAAAATGCAGAAAAGCTTGTATTCAGCTTTATATTTTTTCTTTATAATTAGGTCAAAGTTTGACTATGGATCTACCACAGAAAAGAAAAATTGGAAACGTTGAGCATTTTATTCTTTCCTATTGTAGGATTAGTACCCATCATTACTTACGGGCAGCACTCTCAGACAGGCATTACAAACAATTCCTCTTTTCACTTCTTTTCCAAGGTTCAACATACAATTATAAGCTGCCTGCCCAGAGTGACGTTGTGGGTAAAGTTGATTTTGGGAAAAATTAAGGTAAAGAATCTCAATTTGTTTCTTTTCTGTAAAATTCTTTGCAAGTTTCTCCCAAGTTTAATTTGAAGTCTTTCTCATAAGCAGTCAGGTCGCCTTGCTATTCTCATAGAAAGAAAAACAATCAATAGGGAAAGTCTGCAATGCTAGTATGAGAGGGCTGCTTACTTGCAATGGTGGATTCTAAAAGAAGTAAAACAGCTCGTTGTAGTATCTATTTTGTTTTTCCCACCCATGGTTCTATTTAAAAAAGAATTCTTGGCTAAAACTACTCAAGCCAATCTAAAGCTCACTATAGCCTTCACATAAACTGGCACAAGTGAAACTGAAACTTGCTTAGCTGCATTTTTTAAGAGAAGTGGACAATACAAAACCAAAGATAAAATAACTTGGTAAACTGCTCTAAAGCTTTGTAGAATATTGATAAAGTATTGCTCTTAAAAATCTTGCTGAAACTTTCTAAGTTCTGACCTATGTTACAAGAAATCTAAAGGCTGTATTAACAGCCTGGGTGTTCTACCTTCATATATCAAAGATTTCCTGTAATAAATCAGAAATTTTAACATGTTAAACCTACACTACACGAGACCAGTTGTACGTATGGCCTATACATGTCAAGACCACAATAAAAGTGGGAAAAAAAAAAAAACTTTGTAAAGCATCTTTACATCACAAAAGATGCCATACCATGCAACACCAAATAGATAAACACTGTCTACATCCAAGAACAGATATAAAAATATTGATTATCAATTTTCGAATTACACTGTTCTTGAATCTAACAAAACACCTGATGTCACACACGCAGAAAACTGGCTATAGAGCAGTTTCCACTATGTACAACGAACTAAAATGCCACAACCATAAAACCTCTAAAAATTTCTACTATCTTAGAAAATTCTTAAACAATTTCAACCTTGTGGGTATAATAATAATAAGACTTACAAATATGTGGTCGTCATATTAGCTACAAATTAATGCTATGACCATTTGCATTTCTCCCACAGTAATAGTTAAAGGGCATTTTAGAGATTTTACAATAAGCAAATTGTGCAGTGGTTTGAAAATAAATCTTTCGATACCTGGCATCTCATATATATAAAATAATCGCTATATGTTGCATACAGATTTATGAAAAAAATACTTAACATAAATTAATCTCTGCCAAAAATCTATATTTACATCCAACCATACAAAGTGACCAAATCTATTTATAGGGGAATACATGCAATGACAGAAATTACGAAAATGTCACAGCAGCCAAAACAATTCATCAACATGGACATGCTCTTCGCTAGTTCAAACAGCTACCAACATTCAGGCTAAAAGTCCACAGTGTCTGAATTGTACTGATAAAAATATGTGGTGACACTCTACAATACCATTAGCACTTGAATTCTGATTTTTCTATCCTTAAATATGAAGGCCCAATGGTTATATCATACCACAGCAGCTTCCATTTTCCCTTAGATTTGCACCTTTCCATTATAGATGGAACTCAAGCTAGGGAAGGAAATATACCAAAATGCTGAAGATATGTATAGGTAGAACCAAAATTTACAATAATACAATCCTAAACCTGGGGAAAAGGCTGCACAATCTGCTGTGCTGATTGAAATAGACGTGCAGAGACCAAGCCTTTGATGAAGTGGTTATGCCAAGTATAAATAACACCTAAACTAATGTGGAATCATAACTAAACCTGCATTGTTGAGCAAACAACGTAATGATTAAAGGAACCTTAACACATAAGAAAACTTTACAAGTCTGTTCTCCTTGTGCTGACAAGGAGAATCACAGCCAGTCAAAACCTAAAACAGATTTATGACCCATTCAGCCGGTATAACAACACATTACTTCACTTTCATCCTCTGACACGTACTAGTCATTCACATGAAATTTTGCAGTCACATAGTTCATATTCATCCATTTTGATTTCTGACCTCTCACTACTAACAAATGGAATACCTAGAATTAATGTGGTTCAAATAAATAATGATCATTGGTAAAAATCATATTACAACACTTTAGAAACCTAAGGTTTTCATACACTGCTGGGATAATTATCACAACCAAAAAGATACAGTCTATCTATCTATCTATATCTGATGCTCGTTCCCTCCAGGAACTTCCCTAAGGGGGTGGTTACAGCAAAATTAAGAAACTTAATGTGATTAAGATAAACTACTGATCCGTGGCTTAAAAGGGAATAAAATTCATATACAAGAGAAAAAAGATGATACACAATCACAAACATAATTACCATATTCATTTACTAAGAACAGTAGTTCATCCCTATTCATCATAATTATAACCTGCTAGTTACTTCACCCTGCAATATTCTTAGGGGGATCAAACCTATTGTAACACTCACAGCCACATATCTGAATGTGCATGACTAGAAACATACAAGACAGCACATTTGTAATACAAGAGCAATAACAGTTTATCAAAGTTCTTTGCTAAAAAAAAACATGATACTGTTAATGCTCTCACCATACAAGATGAATAATCAGGGGAAATGTCTCAACAGTCAGAACCAAAAGATATCAGACAATCTTCAAATGAAGGCAATAACATATCAAGTGCAATACCAGCACAACTATATAAAACTGATACTAAAATACCATCAGCCTAACACAATTAAAATTTATGTTTATATGGTTCTTTCACTGCCAAAACCAGATCTCTTAAAAATCATTTTAGCTCATTTCCACTGATTTCAGTATAAAAATAAATACACTTTGCAACTGTGGCTGACTGTAAATGACATAAGTCTCTGATATGAAGTGATGATTTTACACTATTAGGTAGCAGTATCTTTTTCACCAAAGGCACGTAACTAGATTTACAATATCTCACAGTTACATAAATTTACCTTAGCAATGTCTGATATGAGCACGTAAGCCAAAGCTAACATCTGCATTTACCCTTTCCAATCAAGCAGGATGACAGGGAGTTCAGTGACTCTAAAGAGACTATTAAGTTGGCAAAAAATAATTGGATCTTGCAACATCAAAATGCTCTAGTAATCAGTGGCTGTGCATGATAAACACAGTAACTCTCTAATTATTATGAATGTTCTAATATTCATTACTGCCAAGCAAATGATTCCAATTCAACAAAATTTCTAACTTAGCAAAGCAAGTCTCCCCAAAGATAACTAACCTGTATCACCATCAGAGGAGGCACGATCTATGCAAGATTTTGCATCATTCTGATCATATGATTAAATATCATACTGAGCTTTAAAATCAGGCTAAAATAATCTTTGCCTAATTCTGAGTAATTTCATTAATCTATATGTACAGAAAAAGGAGGAGTATCATAAAAATACTTTATCAATTAGTCACTCCTTTAAATATCTAATTCATTTTCAGAATACCTGCATGGATAAGTGTACTGGTGAGAATTTGAAAAACTCAGTCTATGAGAAGACTGCCATGAAATATAAACTTGATGACTGATGCTGCCAAGGTATACTCTAATACTGAGGCCGGACCACAAAATATAGGTACCCTGTTGTCTACAGCCATCAATACAAGCTCTGGGATATACAGGAAGAGAATATAATTACAATAACAATAAGTACTGTATTACTGTTGATTTCTACCTTCATCACTAGGAACAACTTGTAAGCACCTTAACTGGCAGGGTTAAAGTTCTACAACAAAAAGAACAAAACCTAACCAAATAACTGGAAGACATGGAAAGAATAGAGTTTTTGTGCTTGATTTCAAAATAAAGAATTACTCAGCAAACTGTATATTCATATTACTGTACATCAAACAGAACAAGAGGCAAAAATACCATTACTATTGGTAGTGGAAACTAAAATGCAAGAACTGAAACAACGGTATCACTCAGGTGTGAATGAATGGGAACAAAAATAGAGAAGGACCTCATCTTTTCTGGCAAAATGAGAGCTGCAAGTAAAATATTTCCTTCTATCTACATAGAAACACCAGCAAAATATCAGAAGTAAAATCTGCCTAACATCTATCATTCAACAAGGTATATACAGTTGCAGCTCAGGTACCATGAAAAGTGATCATCCCACCCTTCACCAACTTTGGTGAATTTAAACTGGATTAGAAACTCAAATGTGACAATGTCACACAGCATTCTATTACATACTTCACCAATTACAACATAGGACCATTGTTTCCGGCCTTCCAACTGAATAACAAACTTAGTCATCATTCTAGCATTCTTGTACACTATTCGGAGCTTTCCTCAATTTCGTCATATTCATCATCTTCATAAAATTCGTTGTCAATTTGACTGAAGTGCCTGTAAGAATACATATACATGTTAACATCAATCAGTCCTAAATATTTCACATAATAAACTGTTACTAATAAAAAAAAAGTTCAGTTCCCACTGGCGATTTGTTCTGGGGGCTCTCCCCACTAAAAGGAAATGATGGAAAATGCTCCATTAAGGGTAAGATACTTATGAAAAATAATCTACCAAAGCAAAGCAAATACACTTATAATGTTCATGTAGCTAAAGTATACGTTATGTAATCATATTCTTTTAATTAGTTTATAACAATGAGTTCCTCTTGCTCATGTGAAAAATAATGAACTTGTATAAAAGAACATACACACATTGTACCTGCACTTGTTCACTGTTTCCCACATCAACAAGGTAATGCTAAGAACAGACAAAGGAGGAGGATGACATCCACCATCGGGACTACATGTCATAGAAAGTTGTTGTTGTGTGTGTATCAATAAGTAGTGCATGCAGGTTAATTAAGAAGTGCTCAGTGTTTTCTTTAGTGTAGATGAATTGCAGACATGAGAGGCCTTAGGATATACTAAAACTATGTTAGTAGTGTTGTAATGATGGGTGATATCTAGAGTGGAAGCAGGAGAATGTGATTTGTGTCTGTTTGGGGAATGTGGTTTCTCATAGGTGTATGTCTCGTACGTTGGAGCGCAAGACTGAGTTGGCATTGTTAATGGAGTGAAACAGATCTGTGGGCCCTGAATGTGGATAGGGAGCTGTGGTTTTGGTGCATTACACATGACAGCTAGAGACTCAATGTTAATGAATGTGGCCTTTTTTGTCTTTCCTGGTGCTACCACGCTGAAGCAGGGGTAGCAATGCTGTTTCCTGTGGGCAGGGTGGCACAAGAAATGGATGAAGGCACACATATACATACAAATACACATGCATACACATGTACATATTCATACTTGCTTGCCTTCATCCATTCCTGTTGCCATCCCACCACACAAGAAATAGCATCGCTGCCACCCGCTTCAGCGAGGTAGCGCCAGGAAAACACACAAAAAAAGGCCACATTCATTCACACACAGCTACCTATCCAGATCCAGGCCCCACAGACCTCCCCATGGTTTACCCAAGACACTTCATACCCTGGTTCAGTCCATTGACAGGATGTCGACCCTGGTATACCACATAGTTCCAATTCACTCTATTCCTTGCACACCTCTAACCCTCCTGCATGTTCAGGCCCCGATGACTCAAAATCTTTTTCACTCCATCCTTCCACCTCTAATCTGGTCTCCTACTTCTCCTTGTTCCCTTCACCTCTGACATATATATCCTCATTGTCAATCTTTCCTCACTCATTCTCTCCATATGTCCAAACCAATTCAAGACACCCTCTTCTGCTCTCTCAACCACACACTTTTTATTCCCACACATCTCTCTTACCCTTTCATTACTTAATCAAACCACCTCACACCACATACTATCCTCAAACATTTCATTTCCAAAACATCCACCCTCCTATGTGCAACCCATATAATCTTGTTGAAAGAACTATTCCTTCAAACATACCCATTTTTGCTCTCCAGGAAAACTTTCTTTCCTTCCACACATTCTTCATCACTCCCAGAACCTTCACCACCTCCCCCAACCTGAGACTCGTTTCCACTTCCATGGTTCCATTCAGAGATAAGTCCACACCCAGATATCTAAAACACTTCACTTCCTCCAATTTTCCTCCATTCAAACTTACATCCTAATTAACCTGTCCCTCAACCCTACTGAACCTAATGACCTTCCTCTTATTCACATTTACTCTTAATTTTCTCTTTTTACACACTTCTCCAAACTCAGTCAACTTATGCAGTTTCTCATTTCCCAGGCCTTGTCATCCCTAACAGACTGCAACTTGCTCCTCTCTCCAAAACTTGCATTTACAAATTGAACAATCATGGGTATGGGGGAGAAAGAATACTTCCCATGTACTCCCTGCATGTCGTAGAAGGTGACTAAATGGGGTGGAAGTGGGGGGTTGGAAATCCTAACCTCCAGTTTTTACTTTTTCAAAGAAAATAGAGAGATGGGTGCTAAGTGAGGATTTTTCCTCTAAGGCTCAGTCCTCTGTTCTTGACGCTACCTAACTAATGTGGGAAATAGCGAATATGGATGAAAAAATAATATTCTGTATATTTAGACTTAAGTATGTACTACCTTCAGTTGCTTTGAAAGATAAAGTAGCATTTATATAACAGACTGTCACATATTGATAATATCTATAAAACTGTAGCATTAACTTACCTAGTGAGAACATAAACCACACCCTCATATGTGGCCATCATGATTGCAGTGTTAGGAATCTGTCGTATGAGTTGTGTTGTAAGCCCACGGTAAAGACCAGACCATCCTTCCTCACGCAAGACCAAGCTAAGGGTTTGCCAAAAGCCCCGATACTTGCATCCCTCCTCTCTAAGCCGTGTTCTTGCTACTTCTGCAATGCAAGAGGTGAATGCTGTATGTAACTGGGCTACCCGTCATATATACAATTAATCAGTATCAGAATTCAGTAACATAAATTTCTTCCATATATATATATATATATATATATATGGGAGGGTATTGATTGAGAGGGTGAAGGCATGTACAGAGCATCAGATTGGGGAAGAGCAGTGTGGTTTCAGAAGTGGTAGAGGATGTGTGGATCAGGTGTTTGCTTTGAAGAATGTATGTGAGAAATACTTAGAAAAGCAAATGGATTTGTATGTAGCATTTATGGATCTGGAGAAGGCATATGATAGAGTTGATAGAGATGCTCTGTGGAAGGTATTAAGAATATATGGTGTGGGAGGAAAGTTGTTAGAAGCAGTGAAAAGTTTTTATCAAGGATGTAATGCATGTGTACGTGTAGGAAGAGAGGAAAGTGATTGGTTCTCAGTGAATGTAGGTTTGCGGCAGGGGTGTGTGATGTCTCCATGGTTGTTTAATTTGTTTATGGATGGGGTTGCTAGGGAGGTAAATGCAAGAGTTTTGGAAAGAGGGGCAAGTATGAAGTCTGTTGGGGATGAGAGAGCTTGGGAAGTGAGTCAGTTGTTCGCTGATGATACAGAGCTGGTGGCTGATTCATGTGAGAAACTGCAGAAGCTGGTGACTGAGTTTGGTAAAGTGTGTGGAAGAAGAAAGTTAAGAGTAAATGTGAATAAGAGCAAGGTTATTAGGTACCGTAGGGTTGAGGGTCAAGTCAATTGGGAGGTGAGTTTGAATGGAGAAAAACTGGAGGAAGTGAAGTGTTTTAGATATCTGGGAGTGGATCTGGCAGCGGATGGAACCATGGAAGCGGAAGTGGATCATAGGGTGGGGGAGGGGGCGAAAATTTTGGGAGCCTTGAAGAATGTGTGGAAGTCGAGAACATTATCTCGGAAAGCAAAAATGGGTATGTTTGAAGGAATAGTGGTGCCAACAATGTTGTATGGTTGAGAGGCGTGGGCTATGGATAGAGTTGTGCGCAGGAGGATGGATGTGCTGGAAATGAGATGTTTGAGGACAATGTGTGGTGTGAGGTGGTTTGATCGAGTAAGTAACGTAAGGGTAAGAGAGATGTGTGGAAATAAAAAGAGAGTGGTTGAGAGAGCAGAAGAGGGTGTTTTGAAATGGTTTGGGCACATGGAGAGAATGAGTGAGGAAAGATTGACCAAGAGGATATATGTGTCGGAGGTGGAGGGAATGAGGAGAAGAGGAAGACCAAATTGGAGGTGGAAAGATGGAGTGAAAAAGATTTTGTGTGATCGGGGCCTGAACATGCAGGAGGGTGAAAGGAGGGCAAGGAATAGAGTGAATTGGAGCGATGTGGTATACAGGGGTTGACGTGCTGTCAGTGGATTGAATCAAGGCATGTGAAGCGTCTGGGGTAAACCATGGAAAGCTGTGTAGGTATGTATATTTGCGTGTGTGGACGTGTGTATGTACATGTGTATGGGGGGGGGGTGGGCATTTCTTTCGTCTGTTTCCTTGCGCTACCTCGCAAATGCAGGAGACAGCGACAAAGTATAAAAAAAAAAAAAAAAAAAAATCTTCCAAATGTAAGCATACAGTACTCTTAATTTTTACTGTGAAGAGCTCCAACCTACCATCATAGATTCCTTCCTTCAACTACTTTTCTCCGAAAGACAAAAATTTCCTGATAAGTTAACTGAAGCACAATATACCCCTTGAGGGGGAGGACTTCCAACTCCAATTACCACTCTTAGTAACCAACAAGATGCAGAGAATTTGAGTAGTATTTAACCTCTCCTTTTTTTTCCCACACAGGCTGAATTACTGACACTACTCCCTAAAGCACACTAGAAAAAACAATCTACACCTTGCAGTTTGACAAACATGTAAACTATAACCAATAACTGATATCAAGGAATAATTATTACACAATCAAATGTCCTTAAATAGCTACTAAAGATTTAAAGAATGAGCTGTGTTCTATAGAACGGCTTACATGGAAGAAGGACTTCAGTCATACAAATCCACTTCGATCTTTGCAAGTACTGTTCACATAGTTAAACACATGCACTATATATAACTATAACCATAGTGGTATATATCCTAAAAGGTAGCAACATCTTGTTCATCAGCCTTGACACAATAAGTTAACAACTAATCATACATCCCAAACAACTAAGTTAACTCCACTTATTCTAGTACGGGACCCTGTGACTCTTCTATCCTGTACTACTCTCTCTTTTATCTCTCCTTCCATATTGTCAAACTTACCCAAGATAACTAACAAATACTTAAAATTCTGTTATCTCTTCCAGTCCCTCTTTAGCCCCCTCCCCATCTGTAATACAGTTCAGTAAACAAACTCTCTTCTCTATAAAATTTATACTTTCAACTTGTTTCCTTTTAAACACCATTACTTTACTTTTATCACATTGGGTAGAAAAAACAGACAGGGACATTAGGTCGTAGTGTCAGTAGGAATGATAGGCAGCTGAGTCTCTGCAAACACTGCCCTTTGCCATTGACCTGTTAAGGATTAGGCACTAAAGGCTAAAAAGCTGCAATGGAGTTCACTAGTTATGGAGACTATTGCTGTGACCATCCCCTTGAGGAAGTTTTTAGAGGGTACAGGCATCAGAGATATAGATAGACAGATAGATGCTGTAAATATATGAATCTAAACGGATGTCTAACAGACATCTCGTTACTATAAAATGAATGCCAAAAATAAAATTTCAATAAAGAGCATTTGAATGAAACAAATCTGGTTAGAAAACTCTGATAAAAAGGAATGCACCACGTACCATACCCAAACCTGTAGTATCCAATTTTCATAAACCTAACATGAATTGCATATAAGAACTGTAATAATATAAAATAAACTTCTAAATGAAATTTTTTTTTTATCTTTCCTATACAAAAATATATACACAAGAATTTATGTAATGAAAGATGATACACCATCATTATACTGAAAAATGCAAATAAAGGAGTATCACCATAGTGCACTTTCTCCTGGAGTACCAGATTGTTTCCACCTTTTATTTGTACTTGTTTTGGAACCAAATGTGTTGCTTAGTTTGCAATGAGGTTGTTGAGAAAGATGTTGCCCATGATTTTGTATGAGCTAATAAAATTCTTTATCCTGTTAGCAACTGTGGTGCAATATCACCTTACTAATAAAAGCTTTAATTCATCTAGCTATGATTACGGCAAGACCTCTTACTGAAAGGGTCCTGGTGTTACTCATGACCTTTTTTTCTATGGTCTCCTCCAGCTCCAAGGCTGCACTATATTCAGTAACAAGAACAGGATGGACTCCTTTGAAGTGAGTTCTTTAATGAGACTGTACTCTCTTTTGTCAACTGACGATGATAGTTTCATCAAAGGTAACATTTCATTCACAGAGTAACCTCAAGTTGGTGGAGTCCACCAATGGCTTTAATTTGTAAATATGACCAATAGTATATATTATTCAATGAGAAACATTCCATTAATTTGAGTTTATTTACTTTTTTGTGTGTGTCCAGTACTAAGTTCTACAATAAACAGCTCCTTTTGCTGGCTGTCAGCTTCTATGGAAAGCAGTGTACAGCAGGTTAATATCTGGTCATTCTGCCATGTAAAACCAACTGAGTAGCTACACCTTTCTTGCCTAACAGGATGCTCCTTGACTCTAGGAAGGGGAAAAAGTAAAATTAGATTGGCTTCATCCTTCACAAAACATTCAAAAGATATGTTTACTATACTTGTAGGATAATTACACCAATCAACAGAATTCTTCAAAATGCTTGAGGCATTACTGCTCACTATTCTATAGACCATTATGTACTAACCGGGGTCATCACTAACCCCCATTAACTCACACAATTTCTGGTAAACAATGAAAAAACTAACATCATCTCTTTGGGACATGCAAATTATTCCTAAAAGCTTATAAAGCAAGCACCCATTATAAAAACTTGAACTTACCATGTGGATAGCAGATGGAGGACGCTATGGTTTTTGATGTGGCACCAGCAAGCATAAATTCAAGGAAGTCTCGTGTCGATCGATTATTGGGATTACCTTGCCTGAAAAAATGTATATTATTTTCAATCAAAGTCTAGGGTCTGTGAAGGAGAGCAACAATAAAAAGGTATAAAAAACCCAGAAAGTAAGCAATATACAGCCAGAAAACATTACAGACTAAATATTCAAGGCAGTGTAGGCCTCACTTAAGATGAAGTGTGGTACAGTAGCAGAGGTGGATGGAATAGTTGCCAGAGTTTCTCATGAAGTGGAGTGACAGTGTTGCTGACTGGTTAGTCAGGCTATTCATCATTAACATGGCTCATTAGGAAAGCGCTTTAGGAATGGTAGAATGCCTGGATATAGAGGTAGGGGGAACAAAAGCGAATGCTCAAGTTACAATGGTATAAGTCTTTTGCACATACCTGTTAGCCATATGGTAAAATGATAATTCAAAGGGTAGAGGCTTGCTCAGAACATGTGGCTTCAGGATGGGTAAAGAATATGTGGACCATGTGTTTGCTTTGAAGAATTTGTGAGCAAAATATTTGAAAAAAGAGAGAACTGAATGTGGCACATGGATCTGAAGACAGCAGAGGCTTTGTGGAAAATGCTGCAAACATATGGGGTAAAACAGAAAGGTTGTAAATGAAGAGAAGCTTTTACCACAAAAGTAGGGCACACATGAGAGTAGGATGGGAGAAGGATGAAAGGTTCTCGTGAGGGAAGCTCTATGTAATGGACTTATTAAACCAGGCTAGACTGTAATAACTGTAGACAGTTTGGATGCATACCATCCACATCAGAAGGGAACAGATTACACGTTGCATGACTTTAGATATGCAAACCCGTTGCATTACAGTTTACTGTAATGATTACTCTAATGCAGCACTACATTTCATTCAGACCTTTCCATAAACCTCCCCAAATTGTGAAGAGAAGATTGGCACCTTCCTATCAACAATCCATCACACTGAACATACATATCATCAGACTAACTATTAGTAAGCTGTGACTCCATGTCCAACTATGTTATGAGTCCGAGAATTCAAGAGGGATTTACTGGGAGTACCATGATGATGAGGTTGGGAAAATATCAGAAAAGTATAAGTACAACAAAGCCTTGGGTTGAACCAAAATGCTGCACTGCCAGTGATTCACGAATCTTTTTTTCTGAAACTAGTACTCACCATTCTACCTTCAAATTTCACATTCGAGAAGCAATATGTAAAAAACTTACCTATAAGCAATAAGTTTTGCTTTGATGGCTTCATATATCACAAAATGGATGACAGTTTCTGATATCCCATAGTATGACGCTGTGATCCCACGGTAGAACCCAAAAATTCCCTGCAAAAGCAATTAGATTTCATAAGCAAAAGTGGAGAACTGATTTCAAGTAGTCATGTTAACCTTCATTAGTATGCACACCAGATACAGCAAAAATTTCACTATACAGAACCATTTATTAACTGAATTAACAATCAGAAATCAATCAACACCAAAATAAATTCTAAATTTCATACAAAAGTCTTAGCCTTTAAAAATGGAGTTTACTTTTCTCAGTTTATGCACAATAGTTTGCAATAATTTAGTTTTGTCTAGAGCTTCAATGGTTTCCTTATTAAAAACAAGACAACTTGGCCCAGCACCCTTTAATCAGAAGGTATGCAGACTGGCTGGCACCCAAACTGACAGTATTTGTAGAACAAACTATTCAATTTTGGTCCCTCCCCAAACTCTTCCTCTCTATGCTAGTTCAAGTATTATAATGCACATGTTTAAGTTCATGAGTCAATATTGTATGATACCAGAAGCATGATACTGATAGTCTCAAAACAGGAAAAAATATAAAGAAGCATCAGTTCTCAATGACCCTTTCCTACATCTATATTAAGTAATCTCAGTGTGGAAGACAATAAGCTGAATTCTTGCTTTGCTGTTTTACCCTTTCGAGAAGTTATGAAAGTAATGATACCAAGATTCTGGCAGCTTGGTGCACAACTAAATAGACATCGGGTGTACCAATGATGGAATCTAAATCTAAAATGAAAGCCAAGTAACAAAACGTAAACATGTTTTTCATCTTTAAAGAAGTATTTTACGAGAGGCTCACTTACAAATATAATTGGGAGTACTTGGAAAGGGGCTAGATGATATGAATCAAACTATTTATCACGGTGCACTGGCAACCTCTATGAGTAAAGCAGAGCATACTCAAAGTTGTTGTGTGGCTACTTTATAGCCTTTAGAAAACAACTTCCAACTCTATGGGAATATGGTTTACATGAGATAATGCTCAATCTCTTAGGCACCAATATAGACCTTGGACTTTCTGAACTGTTGCACCATTCTGATCCTACACCAAAGAATGCATCACTCAATCTTTTCAAATCTGCAACATGATTAACAATGTAAATTATACCTGTTGATGGTAGATCCGACGAATAAACTGGAGGGCTGAGGATTTTCGACCATAAGCACTGTGGTCCAACTGCAAACGAGTTTTGATGAACCAAATAGGATTGGTTGCTGTACATGCTGTAAAGCCTGAAATAATAAAATAAAAACTTAACTCCAAGAAAAAGAAAATATCTGCAGATATGGCAGCATCTTTCATACAAAAATGGAAAGCCTGAGTCTCTTATCTATCATAGAGTTTGATACATTTTTCTTTTTATGTTAAAGGAAAATTATGCTGTAGTTATGAATCAGTGCTGAAAGAACATACTGTACATCAATACCAGAAATATTACTATCATGCTCCAAAGGTTGAAGATGGACTGATGTAGAAAGTCTTTGTAGCTCTATTGTTTTTTTCAAATTAACAGCCTAATTCAAGTTAATGAGATCAATGACAGCTGTCAACAAAACTTTTAAATCTTGCACACTGCTCCTTCAGATTTCACTAATCAGTGTAACAAAAAGATTTACAGTGTCTATGCAGGCTTACTGTTTTGTCTAATGCAGAATTAGCTACAGGGAATAAGTGCAGAAGCTTTACACCTCATAAGCCATTGTAAGTAGGATCTTTTGGCTGAAAGCAATAATGATAATGGTGGATTCTTTGTGTTACTTATCTTTCAAAGATATATTTATCTAACCTATTTATGGTAAGCTTTGTATGTACTTTTTCAATGCATTCTTGAACTTATATCCCATGCTCTATCTGATGGTAGATGGCAAGGTGTTGAAGAGTCACAGGCAGGGCGTTCTCTCTTTTTGTGCATACTGCACTCTTGGATATCAAAGGCGGCATTTTACAGTCTTCCATGACTGTCGTGCCAGTAGGATTTTAGAATGTAAGTTGGGAAACATACCTTATAGGATCTTCAAGGTATTGACCATGACATACTTCTATCTGCACTCCAAGGAGTATAGATAGCCTCAGTGATTTCTGTCATTCCCATTCATTTAGTTCCATTACTACATTAATATGGGTTGTGAAAGATCTCTGGACACTTTCTAAATCCACAATTTCGAACGCCTTGAAGAGTGAAGTTCGAATCCACTGTTTTGTTGTGTTCACTGAAGGTTATGTCCTTAGACATTATATAACTCCATGGTCTTTCACCTCATTTACCTTGTTTATAGCAGCGTCTGTGTCCGTCCTGTATTTTTTTTCTATTCATTTTGCCTAAACTGGAGTTGTTGAAATTTATCTACCCAGAAAAGCACGTTGTCTTCCGTTGCCCAGTTAAAAACTTAGTTATGTTGCTTTGTAGCCTTTTGGCATCATCTACTGATGTAATTTTTCATACCTATTCTTGTATCATCATCTGCAAAGGATGGTAAGGAACCGTGGCTTGTTTTTTGTCGATATCAGATACAAGATTAAGGAACAAGAAAGGTGAAAGTTTACTTCCTTGGGGACTACGTTGTTTACTATAAAGGCACTCAAGAAGGCTGTGTTGTGATCCAGGAACGGTGAAAGTACACCTCTTTGAGGAACTACGCAGTTTACTATACAGGCACTTGAGATGGCTGTGCTGTGATCTTTTAGTTAGAAATGTTGTATATCCAACTCCCAATTTTAACGGTTATTCCCATTATAATAGTGATATGCATAAAAACATAATTATCTTGAACAGCCATAACACCTTCTGTACGATCAACAAACAGAAATCAAGCAACTATTCAACACTCAAAGATTTCTTGAACCACAGTCCCGAGAAAATACACCAAAGTCGGTACCACATATATATCAATTATATGATTCCCACTTACATTTAAAGCAGTGTAGTACAATTACAATAATAAATCTCACTCAAACATAAGTTGTCTTTACCAAAAACTCTTGCACAATAACCAAATACAGTGTTTGGAATGTTTGTTACTTCGTCCTTCATGGACAGTCATCTATTGCATTTTCACGACTTATCAAGGCCAGACTGACATTTTTTCATTACTCACCAAGACCCACGATGAAGAGCTGGAGTTTCTTAAGGATTTAGTTACTGGTTAAAGCAAAGGCAGAGTGGATGTTAAAGGAACATGGGGTTGTGTGTCAGATATTGCAACCACGCCGTTACCCTAAATTATATGTATGGCAAGAGCTTAGCGTTGCCTTGGTGAGCATAGAATGCGCATAGAGGTGGAAAAATAGGCAAATGGAAAACAATATATAAAAAAAACATATGGGACAGAACTGAAATACTTAGGGATAAAGAGAAATCTGGCAAGCAAACTAACTACGTAGTCGATTAGCTGTGGTGCAAACGGAGCCATCTAATGTTCCGTTAATACACACTTGCCGCCCACAGCCTTCTCTCTGACACTTCACTCACAAACATAATTATGCATTATAAACATTATCCATTTAAACAATCAAACTTTAATCGCTCTCAAATTCACCACCACCTTCGAAGGTTTAGCAAAAAACACTTCCCTTGGCTATGTTTCCGTGAGCAAAAGACTGTATTATCTCAATAAAATGAATATTTTCATTCCATTCCTTTACTCGTTAAAATTTTGAGTTTTGTGATATCAAATTTTACAGGCACCCTGCAACATGGAGAGGAAAAGGTGTGTCCGGCCCGGCGTGTCGCTAGCCCTGAGGATCATCTGCTGTGCACGTGATACCGAGCCGGCGTCGCCAACACCACCACTGCCGGCCGCATTCGAATTAACATTCATGTACTGGCACACATAAAAATAACCAAAAAAAGGAACACTGCCAAACTCATAAACACGATTCCCAACCAAGTCATCAGCTCGGGTATAGAGGACCAGTCTCCACCAAGTATATATATATATATATATATATATATATATATATATATATATATATATATATATATATATATATATTGACCTCTAAATTCTGAAGCATCGTCTGTGCCAACTTGTTATATCTTCAAGGGGTGGAGCAAGGAAAAACAACCTAAAACACGCACACCCCACAGAATTACACGGATCATCACTACGCCACTCGTTATCATTTTTCACCTGGCAACTCTAACGTTCTGAAAACCTCGTTTGATTCAGCGCCATATGTTCTCACGTCACCACATGCATTGTCCTTCAAGTGAGCTGGTCTATAAAGAGCCGAGGTACGCTATGAGATCTCACAGCACCGATACACAACAGATGAATGTTAGCGTTATCTGTTGAAACTAGATTTTCTTCTGTCTTTGCCAACGGAGTTTACTATTCTACAACCATTAGTGATAATCAACATGTATTAACCTACTTCAACATATTGCTCACGAGTTGCAGACTCATTATATTAGGTGTACCATGTAAACTGCAACATAACTAACTGTTCATTGCCATTCACAACTCAGAAGTTGGACCTAAAACTGGAGACGGAAATTATTCCTAGACACACAAACGCCCATGTTTGATCACTCTCCAGTTGTATTTTGGGTGGTCATACCCAAGCGTCTAATATTCCACACATCTTAATACTCCAAACCGTGGTACTGTGGTGTAAATATTTGATGCCTGAAAGCGAACAAGACACGACAAGAATGTAATCCTTATGAAGCAACTCAAAAAGTCTCTCTAAATCATCTCGTGTCCTGACATATCTATCCTACAGCAGTTATAAAAAAAAAAAAAAAATAAGAATACAAACCCATATACAAACTGTGAGGCCTACAGTTCGACCGTGTTATCGCCAAACTATTAAGCATATAAACATCCTACAATATATAACCAATCAACTATTTCAGTATCTATGGTTATACACTCCAAACTAATGGTGCAACAGTAACACTATTACGAAAAAAAAATTGACTTTAGTGATCGTGGGGGTGAGCTACAACAATCGCTTGCATTTCCTCATAAAGCTGTCTGGCCTCCAACGAAGGAGCAGGAAAATTACTACTGGCCGAGGATGCCGTTGTCGCCACTAGGGAAGTGATACATGTGACTCATCAATTTATACAGCTGGTGAGAAACTAGATGCAGCTGGCATTCTCAGCTCATTTATCATCATCTTTTAAATATGAAAATGCAAGATCGAAAGGTCGGCGCGTAGATATGTTGACAGGATGGACACGACACAGAAAATCGCCGTTTAATGTCCAATTTGCATATAAAATGGGATAAAAAAAAAAAAAATTAACCCCTAGTAACAGTCTACTTCCATTCCAATTCTGGTTACATGACATTCCACATACATAATTCAAAAATTTACACAAACAATATTGGAACACTAGCAAGAATACATAACATAGCAACGTCCACATGCAACATCGAAAAATTAATAAAATGTTGTCCATATAAAGCCTGGACGTATAACAATCATCGCCAAAAACCCTGAAAAATACAAAATAAATGTCTTAAACATCATGAACTAGACCAAACCTTAATACGTACCATTAACATGTATCGTACTTGTTATACGCTTCAGAAAACTTTCATCGGCATTTATAATCAAGTCCCCAGATGCCATGTAGATCAGTGACTACGGTGCAAGTGCACACGCGTAATCAATTACTGCGGAACAAGCGAGCAACAGCACAGACAGCTCACTCAGTTACTTGTGCTGTTTGTATAGAATAGTGAGCCACACTTGACCTAATTAATCTTTAAACTAAATACATCGCGCGTTACTGAAAGTCACATTTCGTATGGGTGATTTTTTTTTCTTTTGACACCACCTCCTCGGAAAGGCTCATGAAATTTAAAAAATTACATCTGAATATCCGTCCGAAAATACCCTTCTTCAATGCTTACGAGATTTGAACATATGCCTGATTACACGACATGCTTTCTACTCTAAATCATTCTCAAAAATCCACTTGGCTGGCTTTGCATGATCTGCAAACTACGTCGAAAGATACTTTGATCACATGATCCTAAGAGAATAATTGTGACCACCCTTACGTTCGTCAAGAGTTGTTGTTATTCACGTATAAGAAACGGGTGGCGCAGTTGCCTACAAAACGAGTCTAAAGCATTTCAGAAAGCGACGTTATGACAGTATGGTATCACTTGGCCTACTCTTTAATCTTGCCCTTCATGAGCAGTTCAAAGGTCACGCCATCATATGAACCATTGGGTCGTAAATTGGTTACGTTTACCCAATGCCAAGGTTACAAGAAAAGTCTGCGTTGTACTAACATCAACAGGAAAGTTACTCCAACAACAGCTGTATCAGAATACGCTTTGGAATTAAAGAAACCATCACTCTGCTAAATACGGAGAAGGCTGAGCACAGGCTTCAGGACACGAGCACTTGGATGTAGACGACAGAACAAAAATGGCAGTACGTCCTTGACATCAACCCTCTCCCCCTCCCTCCTCAGTTACAGCTGCTGTGCAAGACTCGGTGGAGAGAGTTTTGTCTATCGCCATGCATCCGTTAGGCAGCTCGAGCCAACAAAGGAATAATGTATGTGTATCTACATAGCACTCTGTAGGACAGAAAGAACATTGTGCACGATAGTGCGCCCCTAAGGTATGATAGCATTAACCATAGTACTCAGTAAGAGTTCAAACACACAGTTTACGACAAAATACTTCTTATTTTTTGAGTAACTATAAAAAACGCAATCGAGAGTAAACAAAGGAATGCTCTCCCACAGAACGCAAAAAAATCCGTCCACTCCCACACATAATCTAACGACTTTAAGATGTACACCATATACATTTACATTGTCTTCTTAGGATAGAACCAAGTGAAATGCGAGTAGAAACGGGCGTGGAAACGTTGGTTGCGTGAGGGGTCGTTGGGAACGTGACGTGATGGTTACAAGGGACGACGTAGAAAACGGATCAATAGAAGGGAAGCGGACGGTCGGAGAACGACACCGGCTGCCGCGCTCTACCGTCACGCGGCGCGCCAGTCCCGCCGAGGTGCGCCGCACAACTTGGTACCATCAAACCTAACCAAACCCGTCGTTGTTGTGAAGCTACATGGGAATGCATAAGCCCGAGGAATACAACTACACCCCTTCTTGTTGCATAAGAAACACTTCCTGTCTGAATTCATGAAGCATGAACGCAAGTTCGTTTAAATGGCACATGACCATGGATCAGACTGTATGGGTAAGGTCAAAGGCCAGGCCATCAAACCCAAGAGTCGCATTTCTTGCTTCCCATCTAAGAACGGGTAGCAACATGCGGAAGTGCGTCACAGCACTGACATAAAGATTCGTTCATTGGCCCAGGGGAAGCCAATGGTGACAGGCTGGGGCAAAAAAAGCTTGGTTCACTGCCCGTAAAAGTAAATATACATCCAACCAAACATGTATGTATATAATGGGCAATGAATTCAACAAGTCAAGCTGCTTGGTTGTGAAGTTACAAACTTAGGTTCGTGGTTATATATCTACAAAAAAAAAAAAAAAAGCGTACATGTACCCAAACGCTATAAAAATGCACTCTTCTCAGTGGTATGCCTCCAGCAATACAACACGTCTTCATGACGAACCTTAACGTCGCCAAAGTCTATAATTATCACGCCATGTCATACGCCCTGAGTAACGCCTCTGCACCAAGGGCAGGGCTTAGTGCTCATGACATGCATGTGGGTGCGTTGTCTTAATGGTTTCAGACAAATGTTTCGTTGCTCCAATTCGTTAACCTTTATACCAACCGTTAAGATGCGATAAACAGATAATGGTGAGAAAATACTTTTTTTTTTTTTTTTTTTGCTTTGTCGCTGTCTCCCGCGTTTGCGAGGTAGCGCAAGGAAACAGACGAAAGAAATGGCCCAACCCACCCCCATACACATGTATATACATACGTCCACACACGCAAATATACATACCTACACAGCTTTCCATGGTTTACCCCAGACGCTTCACATGCCCCGATTCAATCCACTGACAGCACGATAACCACGGTATACCACATCGCTCCAATTCACTATTCCTTGCCCTCCTTTCACCCTCCTGCATGTTCAGGCCCCGATCACACAAAATCTTTTTCACTCCATCTTTCCACCTCCAAGAAATCTACAAATCAAATTTACGAAATAAAACGATCTTAACAAAAGAACTCTGAAAAATAAAAAGAACTCTACTGTTGCTGATCAAAACTAGTTTAAGCTACTACTACGGTAATGCAGGCCCCTCATCGTATGGTAGATGGGACTCTCTCTCTCTCTCTCTCTCTCTCTCTCTCTCTCTCTCTCTCTCTCTCTCTCTCTCTCTCTCTCTTAAATAATAACCGAGTATAACATAATGCATCGTGGCCAAAGCCTTCTATGGTCATCGTTGGTAGGGCATCTCAAAAATAGGGGATAGCCTGACATGATCAAAGTCCAGCTTTGGGTGGGTTACACTATAGTCCGCACTGGACACAAGCCCTGTGATAACCATTCTTGTGTTGCGGTATGAGTTTTACAATTGTATCACTCCCTCTCTTAACCTTTATATATATATATATATATATATATATATATATATATATATATATATATATATATATATATATATATAATCTTAACTCTTGAGCACATAGGTACACACACCACAGCTTAAGCCAGGTACAACTTACCCTCTGCTAAGAGCATAATAACGGTAACACTCCCTACCAACTCCGCTACATGTATGTATCTTTAGGCCTAAAACAAAGCTAGACCAACTGATTAAAATGAAACCACTTTTACATAATCTGATAAATCCACACCACCTGATTAAAAATAGCATTACCACTGTCTGATTGGTCAGTTAAGAATGATCCCATATGGGTGGAGGCTGATAATATTCATGGGACGTAAAAGCATTTATATCAATTAATATTCTGCTCCCAGAAGAGCCAAACCTCATCAATACCCAGAAGGGAAATTTGGGCCCGATATGTTCAACCCCTAGTAGTTATTTCTTCCTCCTAAACCCCTTCAACGGAAGAGCTTCGATCATGCAAGACGACGGTGTTATCCGAGCGATGGATATACAGTCGTACTCATGTGGCCGTTACTTTGCATCCCAAACTATTGTACCCTAGTGCTCACGAGGATGTCCTTACTCATCTCAATATTCTAACCGTTAAGAGCAGATCATGTGTAGGAGGACAAAAATTCACCAATGTAAAATGACGATTTACTTTATTTTTGGTGGATGTCTTCTACCTGCAAATCCGATAGAAATGATTGCTCCTACTGTTGCGAAATACACAGCGCAGCAGAAGGCAAGGCAAGGCTTGAGAGGATGGTATACGTGGCAACGTGGCTAAGGTTACATAACTCTATTGGCTTAGTTATTTGGTACATTATCTGTTTAACTAACAATCTCGTGTCACATAATACGAATAAACCTAACCAACATACAAAACAGCAATGGAAATACTTATTTGTACTGTAAAAATTCTATTGGTTCTTAATTCTTTTTCAAAAGGCCTCAATATAACCCTTACAAGATTGGAATTCGTATCATTGCTTTTCCACTGTTGATACATATCACTGAAATCTCAATCGACAATTTAAAGGGACCCTGCAAGTGATCAACTTAATACATATAATATTCTACAGACAACACTATCAGGCAAATTCAACCTTCTAATGGGAACAAAACACAACGGTACCCTAACTCTCCGGGAACACAAAAAAGTTAATGGTCAGAAACCGCTCTTGCCGAACTACTAGTCACTTGTAGGATGCAATCATTTTCTTAAACGACTTAAGCCACGTAATATTCGTCAAAATACTTTTCGTCACTTAGTTGCAGTTTCAGTTACTGATAAAAGTTGCATAATAAGTGGCTGCTTCAAAGCTAACAAGTGTAGTTGATTAACTGCAGATAGTAACTGTCTGCTCCAATGATTCTACAATGTGAGAGTCTGTTTTACAGCTACTTCTTCAAGATGTGGAGATTCAGATCATTCCCTGGCTGTATCCTGTATATCATTCCACATAAATTAACAAAAGAAGCGTCACTTGGCTTTGTACCGATAATATAATTTACGAACATTTTACCAAACTTCAAATTTTGCCTAACATCAGGAAATCTGATATATTTACATTACCCACCGCTTTACCATGTCAAAAATACAGCTGCCAGGCTTTCATAACCCTAACGTATTAACCCATCTCGACTACCGTTGTCTACTTTTTTTTTTACCTATTTTACTTGAAAGTTATGCAACTTTACGCATGTACATCATAGTAACTCATTCTAATAAACACTGTTCCTTTACAATGACTGGCAAACTTGCAAGGTTATACCTTATTTCTTTGAAGAATCTAATCAATATACATACAGATATATAAAACCATATCAGTAACCCGTGTCAAGACTTAATTTTTCTAACAATCTTCCTAAAAAAATCAACAAACATAACACCATTACCAACTCTACAAATATATTTTCCCTAAGCACTCCCGTAAAATATGGCCCTTGGGGCAACGTCCTTCAGGAATTGTATAACAAACTCGGACTTAGCAACCTTTCCACGACCTCCCTCCCATTCCCTCCTCACATCACCCAATCCTAGCGACTCTCTAAGCAACCCCTACCCCCTCTATCACCCAGTGACAAAAGAAGCAAACCAGAAATAACCGGATTTAACCGCCCGGCGTTCCGTACCCTCCCAGCACAGGGCAGGATACCCAACCCCACCCCCACCCACCTACCAGCTCAGCATCAGTGTGGGAGGGAGGGTGGTTAAGTCTCCATCCACCCTGCTCCAATGAGAGTTGGTGGTTGGGTAGGGGAGAGCGGCTGCAGCGACATATGATATTGTGTCTGTAATGAACTTGTTTGTACTGGTGTTAACAAGCAAGCTCACTCTAACTCGACACATATCACTATTCAGAAACAACCGCTTGTACTAGAGGAAAACCTACACACACACGCAGACATAGGGATACCTATCTCCAACCTAAGAGTACCTCCAACGACATTCTGCCAGCAGGCAAAGTTAGCCTGAAGGGCTAACAGCTCGTTTTAGTTGATCAATAATATAGTGTTTTTAATGTTGCAGCCACACAATTTCCATAATCATCGACCACTGGATCATCTGGAACTACGCTAAATATAAAGCAAGATTTCCTTTGGACGTTTCTGTGCTCTACCATGCACGTTTCTCATTTCCGTTGGTGGTGGAAACGCTTTCAATCTTTCTCGCCAGCCTATATACAAATGATATATATGATGTAATCCAAGGTACAGCTGGTGATTTTCACAAAAAAATGTCTCTTTAATCAAAGCTTTTAGAATACCTACAAGTACCTACGCAGAGATTCTACCATAAAGCATGGCTAACGAGGCGAAAGATTCAAGATCAATACATTTAATTTTCATTTCAAAAGTTCCAAGTCAAATATAATTTGCATACTTCTAAAAACAGAGTAAAAAAAACTAACAGCAGGATACACATTCAACTAACGGTATATAACTTTCAACGTAAAACAACCGAAAATTTAGCTACAAAATCTTACTTAAAAGCACTTCATGATCTAGCAAGAAAATCCAAGAAAATAGAATCATGAACCTGCTTGGCAAAGAGAGAGGCTGTGTGTGCGATCATCGACTTTTATAAATATGGACACAACTACAATAAAAGCAACTTCACATGCGATATGCGAAGCTAGCAGGAAGGTGCTCACGCCTCAAGGAACTGGCTGTCATGACTGATATCGCAAAGGCGAACTCAAATGGAACGACCTAGCCAAGGTCTTCATTATCGAATCATCGTTTGTCATAAATTTTATAAAACGAACTCGAGACAAATTTGCCGTCCCAGCCTCTCCGTTAACGACTAACATCACAATAATGTTGGACATCAAGATGAACAGTTCACTGGCAGATATCCAGACATCATGGATCAATACACACATATACACACACAAAACTTTTGCTCTGCAGCGATGAATTACAACAATGCCAAAGCACGTTTGTTGATTCCAAAAGCTCCTCGGGTAAGAAAAAAAAAAGTGCGTTCCTTCCACCCGACTCACCTGTATCAACAGGAAATGACATACAGCTCAGGTCAACCTATAAAGGAACTTCATAAGCATGTCTTACATCCGAAGTGGCGTAGCGAAAAGTGAAAGGCAATGTATCTGCTTGCTCTACTTCTGGCAACAACTACAATGTACCGGAAGCTTCTGCTTTCTGCGCATAATAATTCTATAAAGTTTGTACTCCCACGTTAATGCCAAGGAGTTCCAAAGCTGTTGCCTTGCGGTCAAAAGGCGTAAGTCGACACGTGGGCCCGGAGAACTGCACCCCAGCCATGGATGGAGGCGGTCACGGGAGGAACGTCTGGTGGAAATTTCCGAAGCCGCCGGCTGGCGACACTCGCTGCCGCCTCGCCCTCCGCTCCCATGGAACTAGTAGACCCAAGCGCTAGCGGGGAATAATCTTTAATAAGAGACTATAAAATGTCATGGCTGTAGAGTCCTCTTCGCAGTACATATATATATATATATATATATATATATATATATATATATATATATATATATATATATATATACATATATATATTTTTTTTTTTTTTTTTTTTTTTTTTTATACTTTGTCGCTGTCTCCCGCGTTTGCGAGGTAGCGCAAGGAAACAGACGAAAGAAATGGCCCAACCCCCCCCCCCCCATACACATGTACATACACACGTCCAGACACGCAAATATACATACCTACACAGCTTTCCATGATTTACCCCAGACGCTTCACATGCCTTGCTTCAATCCACTGACAGCACGTCAACCCCTGTATACCACATGACTCCAATTCACTCTATTTCTTGCCCTCCTTTCACCCTCCTGCATGTTCAGGCCCCGATCACACAAAATCTTTTTCACTCCATCTTTCCACCTCCAATTTGGTCTCCCTCTTCTCCTCGTTCCCTCCACCTCCGACACATATATCCTCTTGGTCAATCTCTCCTCACTCATTCTCTCCATGTGCCCAAACCATTTCAAAACACCCTCTTCTGCTCTCTCGACCACGCTCTTTTTATTTCCACACATCTCTCTTACCCTTACGTTACTTACTCGATCAAACCACCTCACACCACACATTGTCCTCAAACATCTCATTTCCAGCACATCCATCCTCCTGCGCACATCTCTATCCATAGCCCACGCCTCGCAACCATACAGCATTGTTGGAACCACTATTCCCTCAAACATACCCATTTTTGCTTTCCGAGATAATGTTCTCGACTTCCACACATTTTTCAAGGCTCCCAAAATTTTCGCCCCCTCCCCCACCCTATGATCCACTTCCGCTTCCATGGTTCCATCCGCTGACAGATCCACTCCCAGATATCTAAAACACTTCACTTCCTCCAGTTTTTCTCCATTCAAACTCACCTCCCAATTGACTTGACCCTCACCCCTACTGTACCTAATAACCTTGCTCTTATTCACATTTACTCTCAACTTTCTTCTTCCACACACTTTACCAAACTCAGTCACCAGCTTCTGCAGTTTCTCACATGAATCAGCCACCAGCGCTGTATCATCAGCGAACAACAATTGACTCACTTCCCAAGCTCTCTCATCCCCAACAGACTTCATACTTGCCCCTCTTTCCAGGACTCTTGCATTTACCTCCTTTACAACCCCATCCATAAACAAATTAAACAACCATGGAGACATCACACACCCCTGCCGCAAACCTACATTCACTGAGAACCAATCACTTTCCTCTCTTCCTACACGTACACATGCCTTACATCCTCGATAAAAACTTTTCACTGCTTCTAACAACTTGCCTCCCACACCATATATTCTTAATACCTTCCACAGAGCATCTCTATCAACTCTATCATATGCCTTCTCCAGATCCATAAATGCTACATACAAATCCATTTGCTTTTCTAAGTATTTCTCACATACATTCTTCAAAGCAAACACCTGATCCACACATCCTCTACCACTTCTGAAACCGCACTGCTCTTCCCCAATCTGATGCTCTGTACATGCCTTCACCCTCTCAATCAATACCCTCCCATATAATTTACCAGGAATACTCAACAAACTTATACCTCTGTAATTTGAGCACTCACTCTTATCCCCTTTGCCTTTGTACAATGGCACTATGCACGCATTCCGCCAATCCTCAGGCACCTCACCATGAGTCATACATACATTAAATAACCTTACCAACCATATATATATGCAAAAAAGTAAGAATTACTGATAAATAATCATGAAGCAACAATTGATCCTCAATATACTTCCTTCTTTCATGGAACAGCGAAACTAAACAGTTGACTTAATTCTTTCGTCTTTATACCCAAAACCCTTCTAAGTCCGTGGCCCCCTTGTTGTTCAAGCCCGAGCTGTGTGTGTGTGTGTAATCGTGAACTATAATCTATCAATTAAGGCTAAATTCACAACCTATGTTGAATGCTGAGTTGCTTTAAAGACACCCGGTATAAATACATCCACAGAAAGGAAATCAGAACTTACTGGCTTCCATACGCGTCTGCTAAACTTGGCTGAAAAAAAAAAAAAAATGAATGCTGGCTTCCCTACCTATAAGTATGAATCTGCTAAATTTGGAAGAAAACAAGTACGTTAAACAACCACACAAAATCTAACAAGTCTTCTTAGAAACAAAACATCAGTTCACCCATTTGAACAGGGGGTTCCTACCATCTTTCAACAGAGGAGCCAGCGACCCAAAACTTTGATGTTAGTGTACAAGAAATTATTAAAGTGACCCTCCCTCCTCATCCAGGTACCTACTTCCACATGCTACCAAAACAAAAATTCGAATTCTTCCAACACAAGAGAGAAATAAACAATCAATACATGTTGGGGTTGCAATGCTTAAAAATACATGTCTGCTTTATGCTTCACGTTTGCTGGGACAGTAACCCGTCGAAAGTAACCACTTACTCAGTTCTCTCTCGAATGCTAACTGATGATAGAAGCGATACCTAGTTGGCTATGAATCGTTCCTAATGTACCACGCTAACGATCATTCTAACAACCCCTTGGAGCACGACGGCACGATCCTTAAATATTGATGGCCTGGCCTCTGATGTGACCCTTAGATTCCCAATCAAACTTAAAAGGTCGTTCTGTCGGGAGGCTCAGAAGATTAAGGATATACATCAAGAAAATTACGTGCTCATTGTTTCTTGCAGAAATAAAGAACATTCACTTAAAGCACTCTATGACGTTCATTCTTGCCCAGTGTTTCTTGAAGAACTGAAGAACGTTCACTAAAAGTGCACCATGCGGTTCACTGACAACATCCTTAGATGCTTTCACGGAAAACATGTGATGATATAGAACCCGGTGACCTTCACCTTTAACCTCTTGAGCAACAGTGTTCTAGGCTCCATCCGCACAAAGTTAATATTTTCCACCCAGAGCGGGAAAAAGACAAATAATTGCAAACAATCATATCTTTGATTCTAGATCTGATGATATAGGCAGGTATATTGTATGAATAATGATTTGATAAACGCATAGAGAGCATAAACAAACAAGTTCATACACAGTGTACAACCTTGACCCTTAAGGACGACGGTACGATCCTTGGGTATGATAGAATGGCCTGGACCTGACACTAGGCTATGACCAAAGACCAAGAGTCGTTACTTTTGACTTAATATAGATGAAGTATAGGCGTGTGGGATTCAGTCAACCAGTATTTTGGAAATCTAATCCATCACACTAAGCCCAACTGACATCTAATATTACAAAAATTATCTGTAAAATCACAAAAGATTACGGTTAGACGAACGAAAGCACTAAAGGTATAAGAGTTCACCTGACCGGCTAGATGAGATGTGCGTCTAAACCAGTACTTTTGAAAACCAAACGGTTCATTCACTCACTGGAAGGTACAAATTCATGCCTTTTTCAGACTTCACAGGCCAGGGAAAACCATTTTCTTTTTTTCTTCATACTGACATAGAGAATACGAGTATTATCAGCCTTAATTCATAATAAAACTTACAATAGTTGCGTTACACAAATAAATCAAAATGAAGAACTGCTCTTCAGTCGAAATTCTGAGAAAACAAATTCTACGGGTTTTCCCGATTTTCATGAGAATATCTTTACGAAAATAATGACATTCAGACGTCTGCTGCCACAAGGTAATAAACTATGAGGGCAGCAGCACCAACAAACAAAAGTACGACGTGCCTGAGTCACCCTCAACAGAGTCTGAAGCCGCCCTAACACTTGCCTTGTCGGTTGTTGTATTCTCGACACCAATCGTGTCTTCTACGCCTCCACTACAAGCTGTGTGTGCTGCATCCAAAGACCCCAGTAATTATGCAGTATACCACCACCACCGCTAGCCATGTCCTGTACACCCTCAACACTCCTCAACACTCACCCGCCGTCTCTCCTACATCGCTTTCACCACTAACTACAAATTCTGGACACCAGCAACGAAGAAAAAATACCGATAATGAAACATTCCTTTTAAAATATACTCTTAACCTCCAAACCTGCCCTGTGCTTTGAATACCAGGTTACTCGTTCAGTCATCTCCCTTCCAATGCATCGGGCCCAGGATGCGGGTGAGGGTGGAGGAGAGGGGAAGGGAGTTTAGCAACAAGCCCACTGTGCCATTGCGTCAGTCCAGTTATAAACACCCATGACTTCCCGGACGAGTGATGTCCGAGCACGCACTGCATCACACCATACACACAAACGAAGTTACATTCCTACCTACATCTGACGCATTTGCCTACCTCGTTTTAGCCCTCCCACAACGCTGAACTGTTCGATTTACCAAATGCCGTGCCTGGAAATCTGGTTATTGCTCCATTACTTACCATTCTGAAACGAAATATTTCTAAAAATCAAGTTTTAAATGAAATTCATAACATAAGCGCTTAAACAGAAAAAAAAAAGTTCCTTGGCAACATCTAACCTCATGATCATACAAGATGGTGAATAAGTTGCTTTACCGAGAACAAGGTATTACACTAATTAAGAATATAAATCCATAAAACAAGGAAATATGTACAGAATTCAGCAATGAACAAATATACGTTTTACACACATATTAAATACACTGTTCATGGCAAAGCAACTTAAGCGCCAGTACAGAAACGAAGGAGCAACAGACTTTTAAACACACTAATAATGGAATGAAGTGCGCATGCGTAGCCAAAGCTTTCGTCTTCTCAAGGAAAGTAAACTTAGCACCACAAAAAAAGTGGTAAAAATAACTTGTTTTTGTAGTGAAGCGCTGTGGTTTTTGCGATGAAACTAAAACTGCAGTAAATATACAAAATTACATGGTTCCCTGACTTTTCACAAGCGTCCAATATGCATCTGGTCAGGATAGATCAGGCTACCAACAGCGTCGAGCACCAAACGAAAGCATGACCAATGTCTCTGCACTACGATTGTCATAATCCAGCAAAGTTTTACGCTGAAATCTGCCAAAATCAATAGAATCGGAGAGATAAAACCACTTAACTAACAGGTTAAAGTCAAAAGTCCCTCATACTAATTATAAAATAATTGTTAATTACTTCAATGTCAAAATATTCACCCTACACGTGAGTGTTGATAGAAGAGATTACAATACCTGCCTCACAATAGTATCCAATGTTGTTCCCTTACTCCATCTTTCCAACCAAATCCAAGTTTCTTCTCTGCCATTTCTAACTAAAAAGCCTTCAAATTCTTGTACTCAGCATCGCAGGACAAAACAACTAAGTTCCACTGACCTTGAGTCCATATCTAGAGAGAGTTCTCTAAACATCACACCACCAAACGGAATCATAGTCGTTACGTAAACCGACCTAGTTACACAGTACGTCCGCCAACCACATGCGTAACACCAACGTGATCCCTGGCTAGGCTACTGCCCTGAAGGGTGACATCCAAAATAACCATATCAAGCTGGAAACCACTAGCGATCGTGCGAAAAAAGCGGTCTTAAACTGGTTTCCACGTAAGCTCGGACCACCACATAGGACCGTTTTGCACGTCGTCTGCAACCATGAGGCGGCTGGCCTCACCAACCACCATCCTACCACCTCCCCCCCCCCCCAAAGCATACTCACCAACCAAACACAAACGCCATGCAATTTATTCGTGCAAATACACACACACACACACACACACACACGTCGTCTGCAACCATGAGGCAGCTGGCCTCACCAGCCACCATCCTACCCTCCCCCCAAAGCATACTCACCACCCAAACACAACGCCATGCAACTTATTCGTGTACGCGCGCGCGCGCACACACACACACACACACCTTGCATTTGACCTTCAGAGATATGGTTTCTTGTGACCAACTGGCTGGCTACCCCTTGCACCGCAACTACAGTCGCCCAACTGATGGGTTAAGGTGACGAAACTGACGACTCCTTGCACAGGTCCACGCCCCGAACGAATTAAGTGTCAGCACTGAAGCTGTTGGGGATGCTCCCCCCCTCCCCCACCCTGTTCAACCAGTCAAACACAATGGTATGATTCTTGAAAATGATGTCATCATCATTTATCACGGATGTACAACCCTTGAGTAGGATGGCGGGACTTTTGACCTTTTCCGGAAGGGTCAGGCGAAAAAGGTCACTATCATTCCATCTATGGGTCGTACTTTCGTGCGCATGGGGTCAAATCTACACATATCAAAGCAACAATGCTGACCTATTACTACCTATGCATGCAATGCTACATTGGAAGTATAACGAACAATACAAAAATCTCTTCGAATCGGACTTTTCACTTAAAAAAAAAAAAGCTACGCTTGGTAACTGTCTTAACTTTTCTGGTTCGACTGCCAGAGCCAAAGCTATGGAACTGTAACTCTGAAACCAACTCTTCACGAAGCTGGAGTAAAAGAAAAAAAGAAAAGAAAAGCTGACAAACAACTGGCTGGGCTTCGTTTCAACGCTTAATTTCCTCGGCTAGATCTCAGACATCTTGACCACGGCAAATATTAAGTATAATAATGTCAGTTACTTAATCGATAAGTCCGTAAAGTACTTCACCATATCGCTTCATTGCTGATTCATCCTACGTTGTCGAGTAAACATAAACGGTATCCATATACATAAACAACTACGCTGTCGAGTAAACATAACTGGTATCCATATACATAAACGACTACGCTGTCGAGTAAACAAAACCGGTATCCATAAACATAAACGACTACGCTGTCAAGTAAACATAATCGGCATCCATATGCTAAACAATCACAAACTCGACAAAGGTGAGCTATGGATATTCAACTCTCCTAATTTGACCTTCAAACACTGTGGCGTCTCCATACTACCCGCACTACTATCAGTTCTCATTCTGTGACACAGATATCACAATAAGTATGTGTTCCCGGGAGCTGCCTCCTTTGGTACCCACCCACTTGGCTAACCATTACCGTTGTAGCCATGGACCACGGATCATCGATGGCTAGGCACGCCACTGCGTCACAAGGTTACCGCGAGGCCGTTGACGTCACCTATCCAACCCCGGAATCTCATTACTTATAATCTTCACCTTCAAAGCTTAGCCAAAACAAGTGCTCTTGAACACATACAAGTAACTCCAGACTGAAAATAACAATGCCCAGTGCATCTCCACTGGCGATTCTCGCGACTCTGCCACTGGGAGGGCAGGCAGTGTGCCACTGTGATCCACCCCAATGGTAATATAGAAAAATGTTACAATAAACAATTGGGTATCTACTCTACAAACCGAATAGTTCGCCATACTTATCGCTCTTGAACAGGTAGAAATCACTGCCACAGACAGTTTAATTATCTCCGATTCTTTATCTTCACTACTTGCCCTTAACACCCTGAGATCAGAATGTAACATGCTCGTATCTGATGCCAGAAACAAATAACTGTTGTTCAAGGAATTCAAATCAAATTGTTGATTCCCTCACATACAGGCCTCCGTGAGCATGACAAAGCTAATGTTGAAAACATCACTGGGTTGTCAATTAGAAGCCTCAAAACTGTAATTAGAAAGGCACCAACTGACCTCTTTGAAGCATGAAAAGTTAAGATAAGCACAAGAGAAACATTTTCCATCACATTGACATGTGTAAAGTAAAACATGTATAAGGAGAAAATAATAAGACCAGCAGGTTACGATGTTGTAACTAGTAGAATAAGGTTAGGCTATACGTACTATCGGCGCTTTGGCCTATCTGGAGATGTTCATCGTATGAATTGCAAAGTTTGTGGTCTAAGATCTGGACACAAACTAGAGCACTATGTCTTAGAATGTGAAAAAATAAGAGCTTTCTAAGGATTTATCTAAACAAACGCTGCAAGAAATATTACAACGCCTTATTGTTAATAACAGGATACCTGAAATTTTAAGTATGTAATGAAATACGTTATGAACTGTAACATCCTATATAATATCAACCCACTGGGGTCTGACTAAGACCCTTGGTGACCCCTGTAATCCTTGTGGGCTACAGCTCACTACTATGAGCATGGAGTGCACGATAATTCTGCCGAGGATAACGGTACAAATCAATCGTTGGCAACTAGTGGGTGGCAGCACCTTTCTTTCCGTGTCGCTGAGCCCCGGAGCGGTGCGTACGTTCCAACATCTTTCCTGTTATCTACAAACATGTTTTTATTTCTTTCTTTTTTAAATATAAGGCAAGCTAGCAACTTCCTCACAGACTCCATGAATACTATAACCCATTTTTGCTTTTATTCTTTTACACCTTGAGAACGAAGACACAAACTCGAGTTTTTACATGTTCGAATCGACTTAAACGTAATTCGTTACCACTAACACTTCAAAAGAAAATCGACAAAATAAAAAGTGCCCTCCAAAAAACACTATTTATTCAAATACCTTAAATCAGGAAAAAAAAAATCGTTTAAAATCGACTCAATCAATCCACATACCCTTGCCTCAAATCTCTGCGACCTTGTCTTCTAAAAGTCTGACAATTAAGAAAGATTACTCCTGTGATACATACTTGTATAAATGGTTTATTATTCGCGCATAAATCCCAACAGCCTAATCTGATGCTCCAACTTTCGTCGTACCGTCGTGTTCGATGCAGCGTTTTCACACAGGTGCACATTTAAGAGCTGATGATGTACAGTGTCATTCGTAGTAACTCATTCTATTTTTACAAACAAGCTACAGAACTCCGGATGTACTTCCTGAGAAAGAGCTTGGCTTGCCACTTATATATATCAAAACACCAACTATCCGAGCTTACAGCTCGAGATATTGTCAACCACTCAACATGCAAGCTATATAGCTTACAAGGAGCTAACAGTAACTCGTTGGCTAAATCGCTTACTGTACAGGTTATAATATACCCGTTCACGACGCAATATGATTTACAAAAGCGAACATCAACTTTAAGCGATATGCTTTAAAACACGATTTCCTGTCAACAATTCGTAGTACAAATTATACAACTTACAGTTAACAACTAGATGTACACACTAACAGCCACCTGTTAAAAAAAAAAAAAATATATATATATATATATATATATATATATATATATATATAAACTATGCAGAACTCTGTTTAAGCTAACTAAATACAGCTATGTAGCTGACAACCAGAGCTGACGGTAAACTACAGTACAAACTTCACTGTTCACAACGCAATGGCTAAATTGCTTAAGGCTCACACCAGTAACAACACATTGAAAATTAAAGATGGAGTTTTGTTCTGAATTATCAGAATCACGGAGAATGATACATAAAAGCCTCACACTCACAACGATAATTCTAAGGAAAAAGTGATACTGGTACGACACTTTAAAAAACTAGATTTATGATAAAAATGAATTTCTCAAAAGAGTCCCTCATTCATATTCTTTCTTCTCCATAACCAGTCATCGAATGTTTCCAAGTAACTTAAAATAAAAGTGATACGCTAATGAATGAAAATATTCCTCAAGGGTAGTCTGGCTAAGCACGCTCCAGACACTTGGTAACAACATTAACCAAGATACCGTGAAACAAGTTACTGCAAAGTTCTGACTCTTCACAATTCTGTAAACTGAAAAAACACGAAAGTTTTATTAAAAGTCTTACATATAGACAAACTCAATCGCGCAGACGATATATATATATATATATATATATATATATATATATATATATATATATATATATATATATATATATATGCACTCGAAATATGTTCCATTTCAAAGGAAGCCTTCTTCATTCATGACTATTTGGGGGCGAGACTTTAACAAATTCTGCAGGAATCAAAGCTTGTCACACGAAGTAAACTGCCGAGTCTAGACAAGGATTACACAAACTTTCAACTCTATCTTCTACCATGTGAACCCAATAACTCGGGCTCGGAGAAGCATAACTACCTTGTGTGCCCGCGGGAAACCCATCCTTAGTCCTCTTTCACCTTGCCATCTACCTATGGTCAACAATTTATATAATAGACCCCTGAATAACTCAACACCCAGGAACGAACCTATCTAGGACTGTTGGGTTAAGTGTGGTGGGGACGGCCTTGTGTTCGGCAGGACTGTCCTTGACACAGATATCGCCACCACACATCCGTCTACCTCATGAATCGAGTAACTTACATAACATCCCGAAAATAACCTCTCTACACCACTGCCCGAGACGTCCCGGGTGCATACCCCAAACTAGGTGGGAAAAGACGAACGAGAACTAACTAAGCAAAGCCGGGAAATATGTCTTCTGCTCCCGAAATTTATTCCCCAGCGACACAATTATTTGAAGAATGGGTACAATTCTTTTTTTTTTTCCAGAATTTCATTCTTCCTCGACCAACAACAACATCGCTGAAGGTCGCATCTTTTCTTTCACTTCCCCATCTAGGTGACCTACCTCCAGTGTTTGTCTGAGCGAGCAAGTAAGGAAGCGAAGCCAGAAACGTTAACTCCACGAGGTGAGGACAACATTTGTCTTACATAATGTGCAAGTTGATTCCTCGGCCATCTAAAAATAAACAATTACTATACAACAAAACTTACTTCTCGTTTCTGATGGAATAATGCGTTACTACACACACACACACACACACACACACAATGACGCCCTAACGGTCATTCATCACCGACGGAAGTACGTAAACAACACTACCTTTGGCATCACTATCAACAAAAAAAAGCCTCCCGACTTCAGTGCCCTTCAGCACATCATCCACATCCTTCAGGAGAGGACTACGGCCAACGACGTCACCATCATCCACGCCACCAAGACAGGCGCAGACGTCATAACCCAAACTAAACAAGGCCCCGACATCCTCCGGGCAGCCCGAGACACCAAACTCCTTGATGTCACTACAGACAACGGTTTAACCTGGAAGTCATGCCAGCGTTATCATCACATTTTTGGCGCCGTCCGTACCTTTTCCGCCCACTGTTACAACTACTTGTTGACAAGGCAAGCGTCCCGTCAGATGAGCGCAGGAATGTCCATCCTAACCTAAGCCTACCGAGCCCGG
Organism: Panulirus ornatus; assembly: GCF_036320965.1. Lineage (NCBI taxonomy): Eukaryota > Metazoa > Arthropoda > Malacostraca > Decapoda > Palinuridae > Panulirus > Panulirus ornatus. Next base: position 3,569,354 of record NC_092239.1, read on the forward strand.
TCTCCCTCATCACTCCCAGCAGCGCAGAGGGAACAACTGGAAAGAGTGCAAGAAAGGGCAAGCAGAATCATCCTGGCCCCCTTCTTACACCCCCTACCATGAGAGCTCTCATCTGGCAGCACCTGTCAACCCTCTCCAACTAACACCAGCACCTCACAATGCAGTTTAGCAATGAACTGCTGACACACCTTCGTCACAACGTAGAAACAACAGGATCTACAATGTAAACATTCCTGTATATCTGTCCCTCCGACTACCTACAAGTCCCTCACACACGTGCTAATCCAAAGCCCACCTTAATCTTAAGCTCCTTTATGATAAGTTAACTAGTTACTATCGTGACTTCCCAATTCTGTAATACCTGTAACACCTTCAATACAACACAGTTATCTATTTATCTACACAAGAAATAGGGTCCCACCAGCGTAAAACTCCCTCCCTGTACACCACAAACAGCTAATTACTAATACCAGAGGGCCACGTGACTATGACATGACACTTTCCGCCCTTATCAAGCCATTACCGTGGCCACCACTGCTATACCCCATCTCCCTCCCTCCCTCCCTCACACACACACACACACACCTCACTCAGCCCCGTCATAGTGATTCGCCTCACCGCCATACGCACCTTGTTCTATAATCCTCAAAATCATCCTAATGCAAGCAAAAGGAACAACGAAGATGAACACATCACTAAACATTCTCGTTCGCTCAACTGTCGACGGCGGTTTCACAGTATTCAAAAGTTTAGTCTCGAGGGCATATGGACTGCTCCTTGCAGCTCCGCACAAGCTTCTCTCTCTCTCTGGCTGAGACGCCTCGCCACCACCAGCCGGTCCACGTGACTTCCATCCCCCCCCCTCCCCTCCACCAGCCCACGTGGGTGACGGCAGCCGGTGGATCAGTGTCATGACTCACCCAACACGTTTTCGAACAGCAATGAACACAACAAACTCAACCTTCCCATAAAGTGGATAGGTCTATGTAAAGAGAGAAGCGTTCAAAATTCTCATACTTGCTGACATTTTCAAAAAATAAAAAAAAAGCCCCCATCAATCGCTTGAATGGTCATGCCTTCGTATATTTCCATGTCAGGAACTGATCTTTTATCACATCTAAAAATGGCCAAACAAGACCCGTGGCGTCGAGGTTATCCCGCGCGGACGGTGTGGCAGCGCTCTCCCCCCTACTTCCCAGGTCGGGGCTCCAGGTAATGTGTGTGTGTGTGTGTGTGTGTGTGTGTGTGTGTGTGTGTGTGTGTGTGTGTGTGTGTGTGTGTGAGGTGGTTTGATCGAGTAATGTAAGGGTAAGAGAGATGTGTGGAAATAAAAAGTGTGGTTGAGAGACCAGAAGAGGGTGTTTTGAAATGGTTTGGGCACATGGAGAGAATGAGTGAGGAAAGATTGACTAAGAGGATATATGTGTCGGAGGTGGAGGGAACGAGGAGAAGTGCGAGACCAAATTGGAGGTGGAAAGATAGAGTGAAAAAGATTTTGAGTGATCGAGGCCTGAACATGCAGGAGGGTGTAAGGCGTGCAAGGAATAGAGTGAACTGGAACGATGTGGTATACCGGAGTCGACGTGGTCAATGGATTGAACCAGGGCATGTGAAGCGTCTGGGGTAAACCATGGAAAGTTGTGTGGGGCCTGGATGTGGAAAGGGAGCTGTGGTTTCGATGCAGTATTACATGACAGATAGAGACTGTGTGAGAACGAATGGGGTTCTTATTCCATGTGTGGCGAGGTGGCGATGGGAATGAATAGAGGCAGACAGTATGAATTATGTACATGTGTATATATGTGTGTGTGTGTGTATATATATATATATATATATATATATATATATATATATATATATATATATATATTTATATACATGTGTATGTGGGTGGGTTGGGCCATTCTTTCGTCTGTTTTCTTGCGCTACCTCGCTAACGCGGGAGACAGCGACATTTCCCGCGTTAGCGAGGTAGCGTTAGGGACAGAGGACTGGGCCTTTTTTGGAATATCCTCACCTGCCCCCCTCAGTTCCTTCTTTTGGAAAATTAAAAAAAAAAACGAATATATATATATATATATATATATATATATATATATATATATATATATATATATATATATATATATATATACCGTAAATGTACCGTAAAAAAGGGAGGTGTAGGCGTCTGCAACAACAGCAAGATCAAACAAGCGATAGACGTTACAAGAGGCCGAAGAAGACTGTAACAGACGAGCACTAGAGGAAGCCAGCCACCTCCGAGTGGTGCACGTGGGCTGGATACTCCCGAGAGCCGGTCACCGCCCCTTACAAATGCATCTACTTCACCCCAAGCATGCGGACCCAACGACAGAGATGGCCACACCACGTGATGAGACACATGTCAGCCCTGCCCCCGTGAAGCAGCAGCCGGCGGCTGAAGGGCAGACTGTCTACAATGATGGATAACTTCGCTCATTACCACTTCATTAATTGGTTCAATGAATCATATCAGTACCACCTTCAGCGTTGGCTTTTGTTTCCCCCCCCCAAAAAGTAATACTAACATGGGGTTAGAAAACGCCCGCCTACGTTCCCTTGGTGACGCTTATGCAACCAAGCCAGAAAAAGACGACCAAACTGTTACATAATAGTTTTCTCTTTCTCCTTTTAAAACAAAATCACGAAACAAACTTCACTTAAGAAAACAGTAACCTCTTCTTTACTGAGTGCACCTATAAATAACAAACAAAATACTGGAGTTTATTTGACACCAAAAAAAGTGGGGGAGGGGGGACCCAGCCACATCAGGTACACTAGTTGGTGTGCAAGTGTACGCAAAGGCAAAGGCATTAGACTGTCCAAGTCTGTCTCTATCTCTAGTCCTCACATCATTGACAAAACCTCGTCGCAGACGGATAACTCCGACTCTCTCTACATGCGAGATGGAAGTTGTTCCGGTACAAGCATTCACCATATCAGGACAATGATCAGTCCAAAAAGTGTTCCGGATTCACTGTATTATCAAGAGGTGAAAAAACACATCCTTACATGCAAGTACAGAGCCCCCCCTCACGCCTCAACGTCGGCCGACAGCGACAGGAAACCCACTCACCACCACCTGCAAACCTGTTAGTTCTCTCATTCCTCCCTTCCCCACCTATCCCTAACCTGTTCCTCAGGCGGTGGCTGCCAGTCCGCGTACAGCAGAATTCTTAAATCATACCAATTTCCCAACCAGATTCACTGCAGTCACAACCAACCGATTATTGGCATTACTGAGAAATGCATGTTGCTACAGTCAAAACAATTATTAACGAGAAACAGTTCTAACCTCTGAATATGGATTGAAAATCTGTCTCCACCAAGTACTCAACAGACTCTTACTTTATTAATTTACACGAAAAAGACAGTAATCTGAGCGGTTGGTTTCATAAATATCAAATTTACTTTCTTAAGTAGCAAAGCAAAATAGAGTCTACTCCCAGGGTATTGGGCCTCTGCAGCCAGTGGGGTTGGATATCAAAAACAAAATGTGCATCGTGCATTATGCTCTTTGATCAACCCAACGAAAACGCAAGTTTCGCTAACCATAACATCTTGGTCGTACTGTCGTGCTCAAGCGAGATGATAGAATATGACCCCCATGCGATCTGGCCCATCATGGGGAAAACGGAATCACAACTCCGCGTAAGTCTAACTGATTAGTTGTGATTAGGGGAGGAAACCAATCGCTCCCCCTCCCCATACAAATAGATAAGACAACTTCTGTGGAGGACACAGAACGAAGTTAACCACAGATAATTATCTATCGAAAAAAAAGGGCGTTCTGGGACATAACTCACTACTACACCCGGGACACCGGATATGCACGTACATAATGTCTCATTACCACCAACTACTGACATACACAAACTCAGTGTCTTTAATAGTCCAATCATTAGTATACCCTTCAAAATTAAAAGTATTTTCTATATTTTCTCTGCATTGGGCTTCATCTTTTTTCTTAAGCTTATCTGTTAATAAACCATTGTCGTTTTATCATCTTTATTATTATTATCATGTTATTATCATTATCTATTATTGTCATTATTATTTCTATTATCCACTTCCACCAACGCACACCTACTCTGTGCCATCCCTATATTTTCAATCAGAGCTAAGACAAACCACGGAAGAGGGAGGAGTCTTAAGACGGAGATGGTGTCACAGGTAGTGGGGAGGACGGCGAGGGAAAAAAAAACTCATAAGCCACATGCGAGCAACCCTCACACACACACACACACACACACACACACACACATTACGTCACATAACTAAGACTTTAAAAACATTTATATCTTAAGATTACAATCTCACCCGCGCAGTCACATTCAAAAATAATTCACAAACTGGTCACATCAACAGCCTTTCGTAACACCATACACAGCTTCATTCTGACTGACAAAAAAAAAAAAAAAAAATCTGATATTGCACTAATTGTCCCTGTCAGCTGTCTTGTCGGTAACTAATGCAGTATTACTACCATCATCGCTCAAATGACGAACTACATTGTTCCAATACCGGAGACAAGTTAAATCTATGGGGATATGGCAAGACCACACAACCAGCAACGTTGTTACGCAAGGCAAGCGAACCAAGGATGATAGACATCATAATGGGAAAGCCTCCCCTAGTTAGATGACACCAGTTAGTTTCCTATTACAGGAAAGTACAGACAAAAAATTAAGTATACAAAGGAATACAGTGGAATTCAAACAGCAACAGAACCAATGGGTCCTTTCGAGGCCGATTGTGATAGAAGGTATCTGAGACTCGCAAATTAGTGTGGTGTACGTTAGGAGGTACAAAGAATTAAAAAAAAAAAAAATAACCAGCAAATTGTCACTGAGACGCGGAAAATGTAAGTCATGGATCTGATGCGAGGCATTCAAGTTTATACTTAAAATATGTCTATAATACAGCGAGTACATTGCGTGCGGGAAAAATGACAGCCATGCGTGTGGGGAAAATGACAGCCAATCAGTATAAGTGTTGCGCCCTTCCTAGCAAGTTATCACGCACCCCTCATGGCCTCAACCAGTCCCCCCCCCCCCCCCCAACAATAGCCTGCTTCATCTCCCTCCCCCGCCTAGTCCGACAGCTCTTCCCCACCCACTCCCCAATACCAACCACGGTCCTACTTCTGTCTACTGATCATATATATATATACACATTACAAGAGGCTATCTACATCTTCTGGACAGCCTACTATAACAAGCGTTACTGTAATGTACGCACCTCACAGTATCGTGGATGGGGAATCTCTCTTCCATTCCGTTTCTGTTCTGGCGAAGCAGCAATTAAAATCAGTGCTAAATACAATTTCTGTTCTGGGCAGCAGCAATTAAAATCTGTGCTAAGTACAGTCACTTCGGCACAGGAGTGTCTGACGTGAAGATAACAAGGAAACAGTTGCTTCTGTAGCAATACCAGAAACCAAGCCGTCAAAACATGGCAAGCGAATTAAACTTCAGCGAGATATAAAATTGAGCTGACCTACGTCAACACCAGCTGGTCTTCGCCTCGCCAAGACAAACAATGCCTACCTTAAAAAAAAAGAAAAAAAAAAAAGGGCCGATAAGACGGGCCTGGTGGGTGAGACCTAGGGGGTAGATAAGACAGGGAGTACAGCGATGCGAGTTGCCAGCGAGAAACTGATCACGTTGGTCGCCACATGTTACGAGAGGCTCGCCCACACAATTGCCGCATCTCACCAGCCCCCTAACCCTACACAACCCTTAAAATTTTTATCGACATCAATAAATTGCGCAGCTCAAACTTTTCCGAAAATATGTACTGTAAGATAAATTAATGTCACTACGAACAATCATAAGAAAAAATAAAAAGCCCCTACTTTCGTACGATCATTCTTAAGCATGTTTGGGGCCGAAGCAAACCTAATATCAACGACGCATAGGTATTCACAACTTCTTTTATCATCACGGACCACAATAATTTCGTCACATAATGCTAGATTTACATTAAATGGATATTAATAAGTCTGTGCTACGCCAGCCACGGGCAAGGACGGGCGGTGGTGTCTAGCAATATCCGCCAATGCGGACCCTGGCCGAGCGGTCGGTCGGCCGGCCGGCCGGCTACCTTGCTGTTGCCGCACACTGACACGCAACACCGGTCGGTCTTCTGACACTTGGCGTCGAAGGAGAGGATCCGGCGCATTACCATTCCAACCCATCGGATAGGTAAATACTGCTTTAAGAGAGGCCCTGTATGGTGTATGTTTACAATCACATTATACGGGAGATAGTCAAGAGCTACTCAACCGTTTCCCAGCACCTGTCTTCAGAAAAGTACCGTATATATTGATCTGTACCTCGTCATTCTTAGTGGTGTAACAGCCAGCCTGGCCTGCTCCTGAATTGTCTTGAGCCCTTCCAAACCCATTAATCCCACGCCAGGTGTGTACACGACGGGTTTCAAGATGTAAACAAGCAAAACCCATGAAAATTTTCCACCTGCCAAGTGATGCCTTTCACAGCAAAATGACAATTAAAAGATAAACGCTCCTTGAATACATATAAAATGCATGTCATCCTACCCTTCTATGCGCTCGTAAGTAATCCTTTCCCTCCAACAGCAGCAAAACGAACACGAAGGCATCTAAAAAGGGCCGCTGGGTCACACCTTCGTCTGTGTGTCAGATGTGAGAGCAGTTTGGCGCACCGTGGCTGTGGGGACGGCGGTGGGCGAGCCAGCCACATTCTTGGCACGGGCTCACCCTCCTCCCTTAAGGCCCCGTACTGGCCTAGAACGCCTCCATACCCGCCCCATGTGAAGGAAATTTCCTCTTGGCTTAGCTCGAGCCAACTGCCGACTAACTTCGTCGATGGCCTCATATAAACAACTGGTGAAATGTTGCAAAAGATTCTTTCGGGAATATAATCATCCACATACTTCGCCCAAAGTGGTCACAACACTCAACCAACTTTAATCACTGTCATGTCTGTATGTCGTGTATCTCTCCGAATACAAACCACCCCACCCCCCTCCCCTAAAGAACCTTAAGTACATTGGGCAGTTTAAAACCCAGCAGTAAGAATCACATCTGTTGGTTAATGAATGGCTGCGTGTACTCAAACCTAGAATGAACGCTAAATGTAATGCAGGTAAAACCAATACTAAAGCTACAAGTGGCATAGCGGTTAGCATTGCTCACCGTGACGCGTTCAGAGTCGCACGGGTTCGAATCCTGGTCGAAGCAACCCGTCCACTCTTAACCGAACTTCATCTTCCCATGGGGCTTGGTCGGTATATATATATATATATATATATATATATATATATATATATATATATATATATATAATATCGTTGATGATATGGTCTGAGGGTATACAGCTGACCGTGGTTTCAGCTGCCATAAATGAAATCCAACTAGAACTTGAAAACACACAAACGGATTCCAACTCTTTATCAAGCTTTACATTGAGGCGTAAGAGCTTCAAATCCAAATCATAAGTCGTGGAAAGTGAAACAGGCGTTTTATCTGTTAAATGAGAGGAAGATCATCCCACCAAGGACTGTGAAGGAACCTTACAGGGAAGGGAACTTGGAACCCGTCGCTGCCACACGATCGGGCCGTGATCAAGAAACAGCTCCCGTCTTGCCAAGACTTCTATTTCTAAATCTCTCGGAGCATCAAGCAAACAACACATACGTCACCCACTACTAGAGAAACCTTGTCTCTCTTAATATTCGTTTTCTAGACAAATTCAGCACGACTGTCGGAACAAACTCTTTTTTAAGTCATTCGTGTTGCTAGGCAGACACCAAACATCTGGCCTTCATCACATTTATAACAAGTGTTAAACTGATGGGTGAGGGAGATACGCAACCGGGCCGAACTCTAGTCAGTAAACAGATGAAACCAGCCAAGATAAGGAAAACCGCTGCCCGGACGAATACCGAAGGAAGCGAGACACCTCGACCGCCTCTGCCAAACCTCAAGGTCAGTGTAGCTGGCACCCATTCAAGAACCCTCACGATCATGATGCACCTAACAGTTAGCCTTTTGCTTCACTACCCAATCTCCTCCTCTAAGGGAAATAACCTACGTTACCATTTCTAATCTCCAGCAATATCCTCATCAGAGACCATCAGAACTGTCTACTTTTATCAATGTACTACCACACACACACACACTCAAATGGCCCCAGATATACAAATCCCACAATCGCCATTTGTTGAAGTAACCTACCGCTAGTAACTGCTGGAGCACTTACAATACATCACAAGTTCAACAAAAAATCAAACCAACTACAGACCATTCTCTAAATGACTGCAGAACTAACACCAATACCATAATCTCAAATTCTCTTCCTCTTATTTTGCAATCATAATAATGTATTATGGAACACAACGAAAACCTCGTCAGATGCACAAGGTAATATTGTCGATGAAATCCTCTATAAGAAACTGACGCTCCTTTTTCAAGAAATCGGAGACTGACAATTACGCGAGGAGAAAGAAAGCGGACTGGAAAGAAAACTGGAGATGAAAGTTAGATCATCACTTAGGTTGCGAGAGAACGGAGAACAGTGGTTGGAGTTGGGAGCCTTGCTAAAACGAAGACTATCTACATGTACTACCCTAAGTAAACAAATATTTCTTTTCTTTCTTTCAAACTATTCGCCATTTCCCGCATTAGCGAGGTAGCATTAAGAACAGAGGACTGAGCCTTTGAGGGAATACCCTCACCTGGCCCAATTCTCTGTTCCTTCTTTTGGAAAATTAAAAAAAAAAAAAAGTAAACAAATATATTCATACATTATCCTCCTTTTTTCGTCTTCCTATAACTTATCCACCTTTGGGAGTCGGGATTACAAACATCTGCGCTCTTATCAATTACATTATTTCCTACTTTCTTTTTTTTTTCTTTCACCTGAGATGGCCAAACCCGGGGCAACTTTGCCCTTGCCATGTCGGGTTCCATAAAACAAGAAACCAAATCGCCATCTCTATGTCTGATATTAAAAGGTCTTTAGTTCCACGTCGTTTACAGTCCCTTCTCGTTAATCACTGGAATATTGATATGCAGGCGTTTTACAGGTACCACTGACCCAAGCCTCTATATACAATCCTACCTGCTCCAATTTGCAAGTGAATTGGCAGCAATAGTTATGTTCTTTACAAAATACAAGCACTCGTTTCAACCGATGGTATATCAGACCATGAAACTTACGACCGCCCGTCCGTAGAGAACGTAAACAACTTAAATTAAATTCTACTCAACTTGTTTATCATTCAGGCACTTTGTGTGCCCCCATGCTCACGTTCCTGTCTGTCCCAGAAAGGGACCAAATGATCAACAACCATGACATAATATCCGCGCCGACCCACATCCCATTCCGCCCGTGCCACTTACAGGTCTATATTTGCTGAAGAATCTCGTGCCAAAGCAAAGGCGCCAGAATGAAAGAAAAAATATGAAAGCTGTGCCTAGATAATCAGAGAGAGAGAGAGAGAGAGAGAGAGAGAGAGAGAGAGAGAGAGGCTCTATTAGATGTTACACCATCAAGAAACGAGATCCAAGGGAAGGTCCGCGGTCGGAAGCACGACAGTGTTCCCGTCTCTTTAATTCATCGCACTGCCCACTACTGACTGACGCTTCAGCCGAAGCTTAAGTCCAGCATTAAGCTTTCTTTATCAGGAGCCACTGTGAGAAGTATCATCAGCTACAGGGAATTGGACTATTCGATTCGACCATTCTATTATAACGGAGGGAGAAAGTTGAACACTGGGATCCAGTTGGCAAACGAAGAATTTTGAATCTTCAAAATTTGATTATCATCTATCTTTTCTAAATACAATAACTTTAATGTTGGACCTACATAGCTCCTATTACTTATTTTTTGTTTAGATGACTTTAATCCTATTATTTTTTCTTCGACTACATTTCTTTTTTTATAAATGAAATTTATCTTCAATACACTAAGTCCTTCCGTCTGTGATCGTGCACGCCAAGGCCATCATACTTAAGCTACCAAGGTCCAGGAATCACCAAGAGCTGAGCAAGCGATGCTGCTCGGTTTCAGACTGATTTCTATATTACCACCCCAACTTCGGCCAAAACCATCACATCACCAATAGAAAAATATATATGTATATGCATCAAAATGAGCAAACACGCCCCCCCCAAAATACAAAGATACCAAGAGTAAAAGAAAATTACCAGCAAGAGAATGGAGAATACGAAAGACAAAAAGACAAAAGAGAAACCACTTCGATAATAATAGCATTCATTGTAACAATCACACAGACAAAACTCCTCTTACTGAGTGCGTGATACTAGAGTACTAACCGATCCTCCACATACCGCAGCAATATCTGATAAGCAAAAAAAAAAAGTTACTAACTTTAGGTTCTGAATGTACACGGCTTCGGTTTGGAGAAAGCTCATTAATAATAGAAGTGTTCGCTCTGACAAATACTGCACCCGCTCAAAACATGAGAAATTCCAGTGCAGAATGCGGTCAATGAGCACTAAGAATAATGCTGATTTCAAGATGGAAACATGAGAACGCTCGATTGTTTTCACGATGTTCTGAAAGTAACGAGTCTACTGTTATACTACATAACAGAAGTTATGTACGGGATACATTCATTCAAATTACTTTAAAAAAAAAAATAATACCCTCAAAACGTCAGACGCCCTACAAATGAACCACTCACACTTCAAAATACCAGCATCACACATCTCTATACACTTCAGAACTATATCAACTCCGCAACTTCCCTGTCCAACATCTTCGCTCCTATTAACTAATCCACCATAACACATTGTGGGTCAGCCCGCAATCTGCAGGCCCGTCCATAATATTCTTTAATAAATTAAACGTCACTTTGCTTACTGTGGTAACTTCAACAAAAAGAGAGGAAGACAAAGTTATAACACCAGACGACTGCGTCCTTGCGAGGTTGTGTTAAGAAATCAGGAGTATAAAGTTTACCGTGAAAGACGACAGAGCTAAGTCATTTTAGCTATACTGCAGTTCCTATAACATTAATCTGTGTGATGTTTAACTTACGAAACTAAGCGTTCATTTAGGGAGAAACCGCTGATGTCAGTTTGGCACTGTATTATGCATTGGCAAGTCTCGGTCGAGGTTGAGACTAGAACCTGCTTCTTGTACATAAATGTGTAGCTCAACGACCTCCGAAGACTGGTTTGACAGAATCCTTTGTGTGTGTGTGTGTGTGTGTGTGTGTGTGTGTGTGTGTGTGTGTGTGATGCTTAGCAAGTCTTACCCAACCACATATCGAGAGGAAATACAATGGCAAACCCCTGCTCGTTGGAGGCCAAGCGTAACTTTCCAGTGCGGCCGGAGTACACAGCATCCATAAGGAAAAAACATTTTGATATAGCTTACTGAATCTTGAAAATTGCTAGAAAAAAAAAGTTACTGCTTTGGTTCTGAGGAATCTGGCCTATCAAAGTCCACCAGAACCAACACTATAAGGATATCCTTCGGAGCGCGCGTGTGGGTGTGTTTTACACCCATGCTTTCCTTTTTTTTTTTTTTTTTGGTGCGTGCTTGTGTGGGAGCCGCTAACTGTTTTCTTTCCAACTCAGTAAGAAGCTTGATCGCAATAAAATCGTGTTGGAAAACAAACAAACTATCAATAAGTTGCGGAAATCTAGGTGCATTTCCTTAGGCTTCATTGCCTTGCTTTACTGGGTTGTTGAAGGTATGATTTTTGTCAATAAAAATCATGAAACCCAGTAAGAAAAAGATGGTACAAAATCTAAGACTTCAAATCGGGACGAACTCATGTAAACCTTATTGATTACGTCCTTTCAGCTGGGTCTCACGTTCGAACATACTAGTACCTGTAAACACATGAATGACAAAACAGTTCTTTGAGAAACGATCTAGTTTATTATTCTAACACTCGATGGCTTTCGTGTTCTGCAGTCATTACGAATTTGAAAAATTCTGCCAAATCAATTACTACACCTTATATATATATATATATATATATATATATATATATATATATATATATATATATATATATTTATTTATTCATTTATTTTGCTTTGTCGCTGTCTTCGCGTTTGCGAGGTAGCGCAAGGAAACAGACGAAAGAAATGGCCCAACCCACCCCCATACACATGTATATACGTACACGTATATATATATATATATATATATATATATATATATATATATATATATATATATATATACCTTGCTCAGTACATGACGCCACTCATAATTCTGGTATGTTCACAATAACCACACAGTATAGTTGTGGAGAACAATTAGGCTACCAGCCATTATGAATTCTAGTACTATGATGATATCAGCTCCCCGCTGACTAGCTATGAAGGAGCGGACTTCTATGAGCCGGCTGGTTCGGCCAGCTGGCTCATAGCACAACCCAATTATTCATGCTGCTCTTTAGGGCTGATCGACAAACTGAGTGTAAATTCTACTGTACATACCGATGCCCAAGAAATTTGCAAGAAAAAGTAAGTAAAAAATATTTCACATATATAAGCCACATCAAATTCGAAATTCTTTAAAGCCAAACAGAGGCAGTGGAAAGAAATCACCGGATGTTCGTAATCACGCCTGAAATTAGGTGACTGGCAACTCGCGTAGGCTCTGAGGGTCCCGAAGGTTGAAATCGGGGCGTCCTCGTTCATACGACCCATGTACCCAGTAACCCTCTCTCCCTACCACACACACACACACCGCTTTAAAGCTGATACTATCATCTTACATCACACTGACAGACGACCTATCTTCCTAACTGTACATGTAGGAATCAACCATTGAAATAGTGGTCACGACAAGAGGATATATGATCACATTACACCATGTTTCTTGATATTATGCTGACAAGTCCATATCCCCGAACAGCTGCAGCCCAAAATGGCAAAGAAGGTTCATACACCCAGTCCACACAGACTGCGCCAGCAGTTCTCTGGTTAACCTATCGGAGGTACAAGAGGAGGATTAAAGTTACACCGTTCTCTATCATTCACAATAATGATAACGTTAGCGACTTCACTATTTACATTATGCACGGAAAATGATAAATTACCGTTGTCATTCATAGGCTAAGCTTAATTTGTCTCATGTTTCTCAAAGAAATACTGAAAAACCCTTGAGGGCAAATCCACACTCGATGAAGAACGTGAGGTTCAAGGAATTTGTTTATGCCTGGTCAGGTCTTGCGTTACAGGAAAATGCGGGAGGGAACACAAACAGGAAACTCCTAAAATTCTACACGGTCCCAGTCGATAAAACAGCAGCTCAATAGGAACTTCCTGATGACAGAACCTAAATCGACCTGAACATAAATCCATGAGAGGAAATCCCTATCACATGTTACCTATTTTACCAATCAGTAACCACTCCGTTCAAATCTAAAGTCGTAAAGCATCCTTATATGACTGACAGAATCTGAAAAAAGTGAAAGGGTAATTTTTCAAGCGGCCAACCAAAGAGGGCCAACACTCACCCGTCACTCTATTGTTGTTCTTAACCTCTACCTTGATGACCATCTCCACATACGTCCTACAACTTTTTACGGCATTAAAAATTACACAGAGCTAGATTCGGTTTGATGTAACTAATCAGTATACATATACCTAATCTTGGTCCCCGTAGTTACAAACAGTCCCCTCACCTTCAGTTCAATATTCTTTAATAAGACATGATAAAACACTATCAGTGATAAACACTCTAACAGAGACAGAACACAAAGATTGTATGGGACAGCAACCAACACCAGCACCACTATGCACAATCCACACAGTACCATGAACAATTCTTTTGGGAATCTATCCTTTTCAGCAAACAAATCTTTATTCAAACCCGAGTCAAGTCCTATGGATTTCAACCAAAATTGTTTTTGCAATAATGCAAAATTAAGTGCTTTATACTTATGTCACACTATTATATAAACAATCTGCTGCAGTAATGTAAACTGCTATGGCAGTTCATCCGGTGCCATTATCAGCAGCGACCTTTGCAACACTCAATTTGGTAATTTTGCCAATTGTACAGAGAATAGATCAAGTGCATTTAATGTTACAAACAACAATTCTTAATGAATGGTACTCACCAGCCCAAGAAGCTGAAAGGATATGCACTATAGGAGAGTCGGGACAGTTGATGTAGGTGTTAATTAATTTCTTCATCTGGGAGTAGGAGCAAAAGTAGATAGCGCGGGAGGGAGCAACCCCGACTAAGTTTGGACCAAGCCCACGGAATAACGCTCGTGGTCCCTCAATCTCTACTATGTATCTGTGGGCAAAAAGATGTTATGAAGTAAGCACAATCTTTTAAGAAAGGTTAGTGTATACACTTCATCACAGCTCATATATCTTGGACACAAATATTTCAGTCCCACAGATAGGAAATGGAACCATCATATAAATGCACCATGAAATTTAAATCACAAGTAACATGCTCAAAGGGACAACAAAATTTTTCAGTTTCATTTATGGTACAATATGTAAACAGGATTTTCAAATGTGTTTTCTCTATAACCATCTGCTTTAACCCACTTTAGCAAGGTAGTACCAGGAATAAACAATGATCTCACAGGGACACAGCTTGTCTCTTGCTGTCACATACACTAAGTAAAAAAAAAAAGAAAGTAGGCTACTTAGTAAACAAGACAAGTAGGCTACCATTTCTGTCCATCAAAGCATTATCAATTCTGTTTTGATTTATTCTATTCTATTATACTTTGTCACTGTCTCCCGCGTTAGCGAGGTAGTGCAAGGAAACACGAAAGAATGGCCCAACCCACCCACATACACATGTATATACATACACGTCCAGACACGCACATATACATACCTATATATTTCAAAGTAAACATATACATATACATACAGATCTTTTCTTTTTCTTTTAAACTATCCGCCATTTCCCGCATTAGCGAGGTAGCGTTAAGAACAGAGGACTGGGCCTTTGTGGAATATCCTCACCTGGCCCCCCTCTGTTCCTTCTTTTGGAAAATTAAAAAAAGAAAAAAAAATGAGAGGGGAGGATTTCCAGCCTCCCGCTCCCTCCCCTTTTAGTCGCCTTCTACGACACACAGGGAATACGTGGGAAGTATTCTTCATCCCCTATCCCCAGACATACACAGATATATACATATATACACACGTACATAATTCATAACCTTGCATCCATTTCAGCATAAAATGAAACAACTTGTACATGGCTGATTAACTTTGTACAGCCAAGTCCCGACTACATGCTTCCTTAATGCAGTTCAAAACATCTTTTACATCATAATACAAGTTAACTTTAATAAATGCTAATCACTTCTATTAATTTCATGAAATATACACAGTAAATATTTTTTCTTTAATCACTGAAAGTAAAATAATATGTGCTTTAGCAGTTCTCTCCATTCACAAAAACAATTTGACAGCACCATCACAATAAAGAATGTCAAACACAGTAAAAATTTTTCAACTACATTTCTAGAACTTAAGCAAAACTGACCATTCGGTATGTAACTAGATATACATATGAATGAAGCATTCTCTTGCTTTGCGCTTGTCATTATGATACTTTCAAGATGCTTCCTAACCTATCATATCCTAGCAACCTACAATCGATTACAAGCTTTAGTTGACTGAGCATGAAAAAAAAAAATTCCTCGAGCTGATTGGTAAATGCTGTGCCACTCAAAAAGATAAAAAACCTAATGCTGCTATTAGCTTTAATGAATAACCTCTTATGGTTATGGAAGGTGAAGAACTTGACTACATTTTTTTTCTTTTTAAATGGCAATGGCATTAAGTGTGCCTGTGAAGAAGAAAAATCTTTACATGCATAATGAAATTTTTTTTTTTTACATGCAGAGCTAAGGAAACAATGAATTCTAACTATGGGTGATAATGCGACAAGACTACACCATATAATTATTTGATGCATTTGAACTCAAAGAGCTAGCTAGTACATCTAATTCTCCACAACATCAACTGGATACCATGGGCCTGTAATTCATATCTAACCAGAACGAAATGAAGTGGGAAAAGATGACTTGCC
The DNA here is from genome assembly GCF_036320965.1 of Panulirus ornatus. Classification (NCBI taxonomy): domain Eukaryota; kingdom Metazoa; phylum Arthropoda; class Malacostraca; order Decapoda; family Palinuridae; genus Panulirus; species Panulirus ornatus. Next base: position 3,585,427 of record NC_092239.1, read on the forward strand.
AAAAGTAGAGCTCTAGTTGTTTTAACATAACACTGATAAGAGCTGATAATGGTAGTGCGCACCAATAAACAGATAAAATGCAGTCCCTGATAAAACATTACAAGTTACTTACTTCTTTCAAGCATGTCATATGTCACGTTCACAACCTTCCAATTACCACTAACCTAACTTTATATGTTTTCAAATCATACTTAGTGTCACATGTGGAAATTCATGTTAAATTTAAAAGAAAAATCTATGCATGGTATACAATAATGTTAACAAGGGCAAAATTATCATATGAAAAAGACAAGGGGTTGACCAAGGAGTGAAGTGAAGACAGGAAAGTGTCCTCATAGAGTGCAAAGAGATAAATTTACAAACCAATGATGATTAGTATATAATAATACAGGTTTCATGGATAAACACTGCCAGAGACTTAGATAATCAATAACAAAAATTCAGATTGACAAAGAGGATATATGTGTAAGAGGTGGAGGGAACATGTAGAAGTGGGAGACCAAGCTTGAGTTGGAAGGATGAAGTGAAAAATATTTTGAGCGTATGGGTCCTGAATTTACAGGAGGGTGAAAGGCGTGCAAGGAAGAGAGTGAATTAGAACAATGTGGTATTCCAGGGGCGACGTGCTGTCAATGGATGGAACCAGGGCATGTGAAGCATCTGCCCCAGGAACAAATGAACCACTCATTCGTTCATTCATTCCTCCACTACTAATGCTGATATCATCACTCTTGTTATAAAATTATGTATATGAATGAAATGCACAAATCGATATTTCAAAATAATCACGAGAAAAAATAGCATATCTAAAGTTCTCCTGGAAACATCTCTACTGCATTATGATTGAAATTATGTAATGCTGTTTACTCACTATTCTGGAATTCATGGACAACAAAACTACTGATTCAAAATAAAAACTATGGAATGTAACCAATCCCATGAATTGCTCATGTTAACATTTTCCTTTTGTAATATCTCATATTGACATTTTCCTTTTGTAATATCTCATGTAGACATTTTTCTTTTGTAATAGTGATGTAGCATTAAGAGAAATGGCAAATAGTATGGGAATATATATATATATATATTTCTTTCGTCTGTTTCCTTGCGCTACCTCGCAAATGCAGGAGACAGCGACAAAGCAAAAAAAAAAAAAAAAAAAAAAAAAATACATACATACATATATATATATATATATATATATATATATATATATATATATATATATATATATATATATATATATATATATATATTACAAAACACTTGCACACTGAAATTACCCAACAAACATCTGACCTCTCAACTCAGTTTAAACTCCAATCCACTGGACATAATACCCTCATCAGAAACCACATGGTAAAGACACTGAACAATTTACTGCTCAAAAGGCCTGCATTCTCTGCCCATAGATGCACACCTAACATAACCTTTTATAAGCTGCAGAGATGTGCTGTGCCTCAAGTGATTGTTACACAGGGCAGATGCTTTGGGTTCTATCCTTCATCTTTACTAGAGGGTTACCGAGTCCTTAATATATATATACATATATATATATATATATATATATATATATATATATATATATATATATATACATATATATATTCTTTCTTTTAAACTATTCGCCATTTCCCGCGTTAGCGAGGTAACGTTAGGAACAGAGGACTGGGCCTTTTTTGGAATATCCTCACCTGGCCCCCTCTGTTCCTTCTTTTGGGAAAAAAAAAAAAAAAAAAAAAAAAAAAACGAGAGGGGAGGATTTCCAGCCCCCTGCTCCCTCCCCTTTTAGTCGCCTTCTATGACACGCAGGGAATACGTGGGAAGTATTCTCAATCCCCTATCCCCAGGGATAATATATATATATATAAGTATGAAGTCTGTTGGGGATGAGAGAGCTTGGGAAGTGAGTCAGTTGTTGTTCGCTGATGATACTGCGCTGGTGGCTGATTCATGTGAGAAACTGCAGAAGCTGGTGACTGAGTTTGGAAAAGTGTGTGGAAGAAGAAAGTTACGAGTAAATGTGAATAAGAGCAAGGTTATTAGGTACAGTAGGGTTGAGGGTCAAGTCAATTGGGAGGTGAGTTTGAATGGAGAAAAACTGGAGGAAGTGAAGTGTTTTAGATATCTGGGAGTGGATCTGGCAGCGGATGGAACCATGGAAGCAGAAGTGGATCATAGGGTGGGGGAGGGGGCGAAAATCCTGGGGGCCTTGAAGAATGTGTGGAAGTCGAGAACATTATCTCGGTAAGCAAAAAGGGTATGTTTGAAGGAATAGTGGTTCCAACAATGTTGTATGGTTGCGAGGCGTGGGCTATGGATAGAGTTGTGCGCAGGAGGATGGATGTGCTGGAAATGAGATGTTTGAGGACAATGTGTGGTGTGAGGTGGTTTGATCGAGTGAGTAACGTAAGGGTAAGAGAGATGTGTGGAAATAAAAAGAGCGTGGTTGAGAGAGCAGAAGAGGGTGTTTTGAAGTGGTTTGGGCACATGGAGAGGATGAGTGAGGAAAGATTGACCAAGAGGATATATGTGTCGGAGGTGGAGGGAACAAGGAGAAGAGGGAGACCAAATTGGAGGTGGAAAGATGGAGTGAAAAAGATTTTGTGTGATCGGGGCCTGAACATGCAGGAGGGTGAAAGGAGGGCAAGGAATAGAGTGAATTGGAGCGATGTGGTATACCGGGGTTGACGTGCTGTCAGTGGATTGAAGCAGGGCATGTGAAGCGTCTGGGGTAAACCATGGAAAGCTGTGTAGGTATGTATATTTGCGTGTGTGGACGTATGTATATACATGTGTATGGGGGGGGGGCATTTCTTTCGTCTGTTTCCTTGCGCTACCTCGCAAACGCGGGAGACAGCGACAAAGTATAATAAAAATATATATATATATATATATATATATATATATATATATATATATATATATACACACATATATATATAAACGCACCAAAGAAAAAGAAGTATACAGATGAAATTTCTCATTCTGATTTATCATAAGTAGAGGATGATGTGGAAATGTATAATACTCAAGAGTGTGAGAAGGATGCACCTGCAAATGGGAAGTTGGACTCGTAAGGGTCCAGCAGGATGAAAGTTCTAGTGTTAGAGTGGTTGATAGGCAATTATCATATGCCTAATGTGAATCCATTTAGCAACCATAATTGCTGAACCTTAATTCACACTAGAGATAAATGGTTTTAGTATATTATCTGCATCTCTTCACTAGGCATAAAAAATGTAATTTGCAGATTTTTTGTGCACAGAGAGTAAGGAAATATAAGAGCACACCATGAAGGTTAAATAAAGGATTTCAATAAAAAACATAGTGACACATATAACAATGACAATCAATGTGTGGTAAGATTAAAAAAATACAATAAATATTTAGGTTCACTTTCCACACTACAATTATGCATAATGGTAAAACAAACTGGGAGTCAACTAACTTGAGACAACGGAAAACTGAGAGAGTGTGACGTTGCCCTTGAGGATCTGGAAGCTGTTGAGACAGTTGCACGACTTGTGTGCCTGATCTTAAAGCACTCGTGCAAAGTCTGCGTGATATACCCCCACGATGGTGTTGTGGCATTGTGGGGCAAGTAGTAGAGCCACCCTGTTGTGCTGCAGGTGGAGGCAGGGTACCACACATGTACCCATATGAGGAGGACTGGAGCCGTGTCTTGACCACTTCCAGTGGGCAAGTGACAACTGCACCCATCGTTCCACCACATCTGTCCCACGAAAAATGTAATACAACTGCATCAGCAATATGAAATACTTTAACAGGAATGTAATCTAAATTCTTAACTTTAAAATTTTAATCACCATCATACATATTTAATATTGGTTTTTCCTTTCAGGCTTTTGATAAAGTTGGCTTCCAGTTTTATACAGCATTCTTATATGATAATACAAAAAAGTCTTTTAAAGCAACCAAGAACAATGGTCTAGGAGGATCGACTGATTTTTTATTACAAAATCACACAACCAAGAAATACTTAGGAATCTAGTTATACCTATGACCAGTAGTTACACTGGCCTTGTAAGCAATGAGATGTGTGCATGTAATTTACTGTTAACAAAACTTGGGAGAAGCAAAGTTATGCAAAACATATCTGAAATCTTAAATGGCTATAGGTTTACAACAATAGAATTACTATGTACTGGTAAGCAAAAAATATAATTTCCATGACTAAAATGAAATATTTAGGTGGTATACTAAAGAGCTGAAAATACCATCTAGGAAGCAATAATGATCTGTTCAGTAAAGCTAAATATCATCCTAACCCTTTCGAGTGATGCAGACTTTACTAAATGTCCTGAAGGGAATGCAAAGAACTTATAAAACGCTTCAATCTGTCTGAATTCAAATGGGCCCATACTTTACAAAGGTATACACATGCCACACTTTAGCTTCACTAAAAGTGGTTGAAATGTGGCATCTATATAGGTATCAGCCTGCAAAAATTTTCACATCCCTAGTTCACCACACATCACATTGGTAGGAAAAGTAATTTGTATGCTTTGAGAAAGTACTGAGAGCATGTACACTATGTGTCATCAAGAGATGTTTTGGGTTTAAAATAATCAATTGTTCACAATCTTTTTTCTCATTGTTTACAGCTTTCCTACCAGCAATGTTGCTCATCCTTATGGCAACCTTTTTCTATCTAGACTTATAATAAATGGATCTAAAGATACACTACCCAAATGACCTTCTTAGACAGCTTTTCTCCCGTGTTATGCATTGCTGGTTTCATCACCATGCTGCAGGAACACAATAGAGCTTTAACAGCATGCCCATGCATCAAGCTTAAAACAAGGCTTTTGGAACCATTGTATTTTTGAAAAATCACACAAACACCTTTAGCAAATGCACTAATATTTGGAGAGAGGCTCTACGATATGGAGAAGCTCCAGGAAGTTTAAACAGCCTCACATAACAACATGCCATACATGAGAAATGAAGTAACTCCAAAAATATACCAGCCAACAGCACTGACAAAACACCATTAAAGTTATGAAGGAATTCCTAAAGATATAAAAACAAACAGATTTTATGGAATCAAGCCAAACAACACAATCTTAAGGCAACATGGTATCAGGGTGGAAAATTGTATCTTATCCAAGAGCTCAAATTAAAATCAAAATTGTTTGAGCACACATAAAATTCTATGCCATCAACAGATATTACAACAGCTTTCAATAAAAGTAATCCCAGTGACATGGCATATTCATGGCAAAAATCAAGATTAACAGAAAGAAAGGGAGAATGGATACAGTGCAGAACTTAACAGAACATTGTACACTGTCGAGTAGATGTTCTCATGCCTCCAATGTTTTTCATTCTAAGATCTAATACTATTAACCATAGTTTCATATCATCATATACTCACGATGCCACAAGATGTACAGAAATTTCCCTAACAAAAGACACCAAGAAACCAAAGACGTAAACAAAATCTACCAGTAGGCCAATGTTCACAACACGCTCTTTAATGGGATCACTTTTCAATTACTCTGCTAAGGAAAGTGAAGAAATAAAAACGAGTAAATACCACAAACTTAACATTATGATGTCTGGGAAAGGCAATGTAAAACACCACAGAGTGCTAATGAAGATCTTAACTTCAGCAAATACATTAGAACATGCATAGTCTTTTAAAAAAAGATGATAAAATAGATAACTCAGGTATAATGATGGAACAATGTATGGAATTATATGAGAACAGTCTGGGAGATGGTGTAATCATAACCACAAAGAACTGTCTTGATGTGTATCTTCATTAGAGTAGTACACTTAGACCTGTCTCTACCAAACTTGTTTAACATCAAAGGAAACCCCAGACACGTTGCACCATCAAGCACAGAATTCAACTGGTAAAGAATTTAAGCAATGAAATTAGTAAATCTAACACTACATCGAACTAAAAAAAAAATTGCGTTCTGCCAGTGAGCTAATGATGCATCTGCATGAGTGGAAGCCAGTCTCTTGACAGCCTATACAACTGGGGACACTGTAAAACAATAAAAGTAATGCCACCAAGTCACCTAAGCTTAAACTTCTTAATGTGCTATAATCACCGATATAACTATAACTAAGGATAGATTCAATATCGATTTACTTAATAATTAGATTCAAGCTGCTTACATGACACGGTCCATTTGCCACGGTAAAATAAGTATCTTTTAAACAACCTCACCGATAAACTATAGGCAGAGTATTTCCCAAACTTACATTCTACCTTCTCATTACATTATATAATAAAGGATAGGGGAAGGCTTCCAGTTGCAGGGTCTAGTTCTCTGAAACCTAAAACTCTTGGTATAATGAACTTTACAATCTATTTTCAAGGAGAATTTAATACAATAACTTCCCAAGTGTGGAAATAATAATCAATTAAAAACTATTGCAACTTAGGTTTGATTAGACTTCAAAGGAAAATAATTTGCACTTTCGTCAAGTAGTCATTTCATATATGAATACAAAAACTCACACAAGAGATAAACCTTGGAAGACGAAAAACCAGTTGAAGACCAAGCTTGCAATGTCTAATCCCAAAACACACAAACCTAACTTTGTTTCCGAATTCTGACACACTGCAACCCAAAGGAAAGTCTCCATAGATTGGTAAACATATGGATCTCGATGTGGCACACTGAATTTCCTTTCCTTACTAAATACTGCCTAATCCAGTATCTTCTCTACCTATGACTTCCCAATATCTGATTTCTTGCTTCATGCTCATCATAAACAACGTATTTAACCAGACTACTTCTTAAAACCGTTTCTACTACTTGCAGATTCCAAATACCAGCAGATACCACATACAGTATTAAAGTACATATGCTTTTCCGAATTCATTGCCCACAATTGGGGAATAAAGCTTCATAGTGTTCTTTTCATTACTTATCCTTACTGCTATTTCTCTTGTTTTGAAAAAGAGTATGACTCATCAAACATCCATTTTGCTATTTCATATATTTCAGTAAAATGAAATATGAAAATCTATTACTGAATTCGCACATCAACAAACTACCATAATACAATTGTGATATACAACCCAAATCGGTTTTTTTACCTGGACACCACAACATACAAATACAAACACATGAAGAACTATGGAGATTTACTACATTCATAAAAGGCTCCAATTATTTTCACACAATATTCTTTCCTCCCATGAACACTGTCATGTTCTAGTTTAGGTGTATGACAAAAAAACAAAAAACAAAAAGAATTGTAGTTGGAAGAGACAAATTTCAATAGACTCATTTATTCTTAATATAAGTACACTGACAAGGAAAGCATAGCATGATCTTACATATGATAAATAAATGTCAAAGGGAACAACTTCGGTGCTCGAGGATAATGTGGTTAAAACTTATGACGACAAACAATGAGATCATCAAGATTTATCTTAATTTTCAATGGTATGGTGGAAATACACCAACAATACTATCAACCTCCTCCTGCCTAGGTAAGAAGCAAACACTCACCAAACACAGCAAACAAAGTCTGAGAACAAACCTTTCAACAACTGGATGACTTGGAAGTACAGTAAACAAAGAATGTTTAGCGAAATTTTCAGAAAACTTTTAAGTTCTATTGGTACATATCTGCAAGCACATTTTCCCTTATCAACATAGCCCTTGTCGTTATTATAGTTATCACAGGATAACTACTATTGCTCCAAATCATACTAACCATGTCTAAATCACTTTAACTACAGTTATAAGAGTCAAATGATATGCGTTTCTTGCTAATGAACAAGATATTCCTGTGGTGCCTCTATACTGAAACTTTACCAAAACATCAACATACTGGCAGTATTCTAAGACAATACCTCACTGAATGTTGTTCAAGAATAACCTGTCCCCAAAACCTGGAATGGTCCACTCCTATTTCAATAAGCCACTGTACCTTCTTCATTCCAAACTCTATCACGTCATTTAACAGTCAAATACACACATAAAAAAATTACTCCACAGTGTTATAGTAAGTTACATTAATATGCTGGCTGTTAGCCATGGATTTCATTATAAAGAACTGGCCAGCAATTAATATCTTTTCAAAGACCAACCTATCTGTGTTTGGTTTAACCTCTACTCTTAATCTCCAGGTAATACTTGGGAATGAGAGAGTTAGAGAGGAGAGTGACCATCTAAAACCGGCCGGCAGCCACCCACATCATAGCCTGCCTAGCTTCCAGGACCTGTTTGTGTTCTCCCACCCTTATAAAAGCTTCCGGAGGCAGAAAATTTGGGCATTTCAATGTGAAAAGCGTAACAACAGGAACTTCACATGTGTTTTGACTTACAGCGAGTAACATAATGTTTATAGTTACTTCATAAACGTTTCTACATACACATGCAAGGCTGGTTTCTTTAGTTCTCAAGGCCACACACTGATTCATCCACGTTACGGATGTGATACGTCCATGGCAATATTTCACTTATATTTCGACGTTTAACAAAAGGGACGGATAAGAGACACTAACTTACCCTCCTGCAAACAAATGTATTAACGTATCTCTATTAAGATTCATTTTGAGATGCAAATTTCCTCACTAAACAGCATACACCCTCTCTCATCACTGGTCTAGACATCACTGATCGTCTGCTACGACGGGATGTTTTGAGTTGGTTTCCATCACGTGATCACTTGGCGCTGATTGGCCAGTAGTGGGAGCCAGACGGCGCTGATTGGTCCGAGGGCTGGGTCTGGACCAAGTGCACATGTGACATTTGTTTACATCGAGATCTTACAACCTCGACGTAACAAACTTGACACTATAGTCGACGAAGGTGTGTGATGAGTATGTGTTACCTTCTGCGATTGGCAAAGATGCACAAAATGTACGATATCTAATAAAACTGTACGATATGGAGAGGTTTGTTTTCTCTGGTGGGGTTATTACAGGGTCCTTACTATCTTGGTGCATAAAAGAAATGCTTTCTACTCCATGACCAGAACGATGCATTCTGGGACACATCATGCCAGATTCACTGTTACTTGGCACATGGATATACCTGCGCGTTGCTCTCATCTGTTGGCTCAGTTCCTCCTCTGCATCGCTTCCACTACATATAGTGCCTCCTTCTGCTGAATTTGCTGACTCGCAGAGTAATTCAACCCATTCGAAATTAATCTCAGTATCTCCACATGATTTTTTCCCAGGCGAACAGCAACATGATTTATCAAGATATAAGCATTTATAAGGTGTCACGGTGCGGCAACACCTGTTATATAATTGGATACCGCACAAGACAGGACTGTACACTGTCATCAGCATGTCCTTCAACAGGTGCCAGCACGAAATTTAGCCAATTATTTACCTTCACCCAATACTAGTATGAGAGGGATCATCTATCATATCTTTGCATCTTTGCTTCATAAATCAAGATACCTTCCCAACCCCCTCCAAACTTCATGTCATCATTAATCAACTCGAGTGTGAACGTTTCTAAAACACTGACTCGAAATGTAATCTGTTCTTCATCTGCTCCTTCCACTCAACAGCCAACATAACCCACGTGTGCATATCATTGATTCAGTTTGTGATTCATGGGTATACAACAGATTCAAGTTTTAAGCCATATAACACTTCATTAAAGCGACTATCAACACACACACACACACACACACACACACACACACACACACACACACACACACACACACACACGGCGAGTTATCCTCCCCCTAAAAGATTCAATGACCTGTGTAACCAAAGCGAGCCTAGCCTGCCTGAAGGTGTGACAGACAGGTGCGTCATGCGCCAGCAGCCCGCGGGCGCTGGTCGCACCATCACCATGGCTGCTCATACAGGAACAAAGCGAGCAACATGTGGAGGTAGATCTACCATGTCGTTATTTCGATAACTTTGTGATGAAAGATGAAGAACATCATCGCATTTAATTCCAGTCTCACCTCCGTAACGTGTCTCTTCAGTTCGATCAGTTCGTTTTTAAGGTAACAGCAGTGTGACACTGTTTCAATATACATTTATGTAATGAAATGAAGATTTATGAAATGAAAATGATGACTGCATTTGTAATGCACGTGGGAACCGACTTTATATCTTGATGATAAAGATCATGTGCTCCTTTATCAACTTCCTCCCGACGACATAACAGGAAAATAATCAAATTCACAGTTCTTTCTCATGAACAAGAAAAAAAAAACTTGAAAATACTCGCTACCTACAACTTAAGGCTGCGGAATACGTAATATTGTTCGATAAGGCTTTTGTACCTTGAAAAACATATAAAACAAACACAAATTCTAATCACTGGAAGACAACAAGGTTGGTCCTTCAGACAGCACAGTCGGTCCTGTGTGATAAAGGAGGTTTGTGCGATATGGGACGTTTGTATCAATAAAGTTTTACTGCTGATAACGATAAAGGATGCGAGACAACCTTGGATAGTTCGCTAGCCGGTGGTGATAAAGACGAACTCATGTTACCAGTAACTCGTCGACAAGATCTATCGCACCACGCTGCCAGACGCGTTGACTGTTAAGCATCATATTCCTCACACATTTCCTCATCTCTAAGTCAGTTCTAATTATGCTAACGATGACTCTCTCTCTCTCTCTCTCTCTCTCTCTCTCTCTCTCTCTCTCTCTCTCTCTCTCTCTCTCAATCTATATATACGTGTGTGTGTGTGTGTGTGTGTGTGTATGCTACCGGGCTCCACCGCGAGCGTAAAGTCACCTTTGACGAGGTATCATTGGGAGTACAGTCTCGTCAGAGAACTCGACTCAAAGGAATCCACTTTCCCTGCTTCTGGAGGTACCGCAGCCTTGGGTCGCAGCAGCCTTTAGGAAGAGGTCGCGGGTAACACCAGGACTCTTACATAGAAACTCCATCCTCGAGCTGTGCTTCCAACAGTTTCTTTGTGGAGAGCAGCCACACTAAGATTCACCGTTATGATACTTCCTTTTCTCCTTGAGTTCCCTTTCTTCTTTTGTCTTGTCCTCTTCTTCCATAACGCTTCTACGGTTAAGATAAATGTGTGCATGCACCTCCGGAACCCTGATTAATTTCGACATTACCCTGAGACGCCAGTTGCCGTATATGCATATACCTGTGTGCATAAAGGTCGCGCAAGTTTGAGCCTACGCTGTTTCATATGCGACGCGCTAAAATATATTAGGGGAAACAAGCTATTTTTTTTTTTTTTGTTCGCTTTTCACATTTTTCTCGTAAAACTCACAGGTAAAATGCTACGAACATTTCAATTATTTTTCCCATGTCTTTCTGTCTCATTTTAAAGTCGTCGAGTCTGATACACTCGTCAGAATGCACTCTCTCTCTTAGACATCACCTGTTCAGTACCACTGTCACTTGCCCTTGACGTAACAACACAGGATCAACTTCCTTCTTTCAATTCAAGGTGGAGCTGTTAGGCTTATACCACCGTCACCAGCAGTATCACAATTATATTATGGTTCCTTTCGTTAGGAAATAACCTTTCCTTAAAGACTATAGAAGACTCGAAAGAAAGAAAGAAAAAAAACCGTTAAACACCCATTCTTTCAAACGCACGATAAGCGTTCGTTGCCCAGGCGCCCCCTCTCGGTGGCGCAGTAACCGTACGGTATTTCTGAAGAAGCTTATAATACACCTTATCCTTCCACGATCATCCATGGGTACCCAAGCCAGGTAGAAGGCACACATCGAAGCAGACGGATCGCCTATGTGTACATCGTAAACCGTCTGACTGTCGAGAATACCCGTCATGTTTATCCTTCAAGTGCAAGCCTGACAATGCAAGCAAGTAATTCATGTTTTGGAATACCTTGTCCTTACTTACAACTGAAGCGCACCGCCTGCTCATCGCTTTCTACTCACTAGGTTTTTCAGTGGTAACGGGAACCGAACCTCCTACAGTGTCAACACGGTTCGTATGTGAACTAAACCTATTTCCCCAGCGCTTATCACAATCTCGCACTCTGAAATATTAGACAGACCACAGAATCAAGGCAATGAGAACAGCGCCGAAGATCAAACCTCAGTTTGCTTTCATTATGTATCGCAGAGGTGATGCCTAGATCCAAAGATAGGAGAAGCTGCCAGCGCGCGGATGTTATTTTAGGATATCCTGACTAGTATGGCATTTCCTTCACACCCACGATCATCACCCGCTCTGATTCACACATCTCATAGATGTTTCCGAGACTCAAAATTAATCTCGCCTCGAATATATATGCCTGTTAGCATCCTCGTCGGCTCGGCTCGAGCTTGCTCGCCCCGGTTGCCTGAGGCCCGCGATTCGGCATCCAGCTGTGTTGTTTCGTGCGTTCGATCCATTCGCCTTGCACTTCATCAAAACATCAGAATTTGACTGGCTTCATCGGATCGGCAGGATGCCAATTAACAGGTTGAACTCTTTTTTTGTTTAATATAAACTAGTATTATGGGTATAAAGCAAAGCCTTACGCGCTTCAAAATGTTTATACAAAAAATCATTTACGATTAGTTTTGAGTAAGGTAACGGTATGTATACCCTACTGTCTATATTGCTTGCTTGACTAGATAAGAGCCTCAGACTCTACTATTTAGAGTCTGTACAAATCGCTGAACATTGTAAACGTCTTGCGTCCAACCGGGCTCGCTGGAAACTCCTTACTCGCTGGGCACGATTCAAACTGATTGCGAGGGCTATTTATCGGGTCGGATCCTGTTATATGGGAATACCACTCACCACTTGGATAGGTCTGACTGCGGGTATATAGGGGTGCTAGGCGAAGAGAGATGACACAAATTTTCGGTTAGGTTAGTAAAAAGAAACTATCATTTACTTTCTTTTAGAGCCTAAGTGTTATTTACGTTTACATGGGGTTTGTTACCGAATGCAAATAGATTACATCAAACTTACAGTCAGCTGATACATGTACACAGCTCTTGAGAATCTTTGTATTCTCCATCAGCAATAACGTCTCTCTCTTCTAAACCTTAACCCAAAAACAAACTCGTATCGCAGAGCGCCAGTTCTTACGGAACAGCCTGACCCGCCAGACACAAGAGGCTTTTCTTCACTGTACGGAGAATGACCACAACATTTCTCCTCCTCCCACTCCCTCCCTCCTCCTGCTGCTCCTCCTCCTCGTTTTACACACAATGGCCAAGGTGCACCAGCTCTGAATGTTAGTGCTCGGGTTGGCTGGCTTTTCCCCACGCGTCACCCCTCTCCTTTCGCAACTTCTGATCGAGAGATAAACGTACGTAATAACTGTAAATGAAGTCATGGGCGCGCGATGAAGATGTCCCTTGACGTCAACGGCGTCTTGTCACATCCATCCATCACGCATGGTAAACTTCATTAGTCTCTGGTTCCTTTCTAGTTTCCTCCAAAGCCGAAATCGATTTACCGATTACAATTCTTGGTAAAACCCGTCATTATCCCATAAGCTATCCACACTAAGGATATATGAACTTTTTTTTTCTTTAAATATCCCAACGTTCTGTATCTCTCGAAAAATTCGCCTGCACACATGTACGAAGCAAATTCGCAAGCGGCACTAAAATGGGAACGGAGAATATTCCCCCCAAATTCTCCCAATTTTTAAAGTAAAACTTCTCCCACCAGTCGAAAGACAATAAAAGATTTTCATAGCTTTATATCCAGCCATACGGTCGATATCAGTGATTACTGTAAATGTTTAAACAATATTGGGATAAAACAAAGAACAAAATAGTGATTTTGCTGAATGAAATTGTTGAAGAAATCAAGATTCGCAGAGGATTACAAGATAGAAAATGCTGTGCGAGTATCTGGTTGCCTCACAAACAAACGAAGAAAATAAAAAAAAACAAGTGCTTTGAAAGAGATAAGTGGAATAACGAAATAAAACCAATTTTAGTTGCGCAAATGATAGCAGATGTCATCTTAAACATATAATGAATATGAACCGGATTTAAAATACAACCAGTATAATTTTCCATCACTGTAAACGTGGGAGCACACTTACCCAGGGACTACCAGAGCATTCTGTAAATTCAAAAGTAGTTAAAGTTTTACAAATACTTATTTTCCCCTGAAAATGAACCATTAGTATTGATGGATTTACCCGTTGGATTTTAACCGGCAAATGACAAAATAACTTATAATGTATAGATGGTTAGAGATACATAGGCAAACAATTCATCTGAATTAAAAAAAAAAAAGGTATGTCACTAAGAAAAACATGAAAATGAGACAAATAAACTTATCGCTTCCTTGTATTGATTACAAGCTTTAAAAAATGCCTTTAACAAGTCAAACAACATTATTGACCCATGTCAGTTTTCTTGTGTGCTGAGAGAAAACATTCCGCAGTGTGACACATTAATTAGGGGTAGTGTGCAATATGTAAACGTGGAGGAGAGGCAATATGCCAGACTCGAATTAAGCCTCAGTGAGGAATATCCTTTAGCAAACACTTCCTTTTGTTCGACCAGGGAAAATACGGAAGCTCAGAGGCATATATATATATATATATATATATATATATATATATATATATATAACATTAATGAGACCCTTCAAGAATAAACACGTAGATATTTCATAAAATCTACGAGGATAGGAGTATTCCCTTTTGATTACACCCACTCTGAGGCGCTGGTATCAACATTACATTAGATTTACACACCACTTGTTTACGTTTCCATTTATCGAATCTGATGGTTATGCAATATGACGTTCGGTGTCATCATAACAAATGCATGAAAAGACCAAGAAATGCGAGATTAAAATCTATTATTGACAAAGTCTTCTTTTTTTTTGCGCATAATGATAACGTTAGAAGTGAGTTTTCTCTCTTTTTACATACAAGGGGACACAAACTCATATATTTCCTTAAAGAAAGTTTTCAGGAAGCTCATGTGACATGTTTTTCAACTGAAATTAATGTATATCGAACGCTATACTGGTATAATTAATCCATGCAGATCACATCACAAGAAGGGAAAAGGAAATGCTCAGCAACTGAGGCTACCTCGCTCCCGGTAAACATAGTCTATTATTCAAAAATTCACCGGAGCCAGGTTCCCAGTAAGCACAGTTATGGAAGACGATTCGTGTACGCAAATAAACACGTGGGAACGACTTCTGGGAAACGCGGAAGTGTGTTCGATGTGGTGGCGCAGCACGCGAGCTGGCTGGCAGTCGATCATCTACTGACGGTTGCGCGAGTATCATTACTAACGTTGGACGTCATGGCCTCCCTCAGTCAGACTTTTATACTCAGGGTCACGTCCCGTGGACAGGAATCTGTGTCGTAACTGTATGAAGTACTTGGAGCCACGAACGTATTTACCCACATTAACCTGAGGTCACGTTCCTCGTCCTATCACCGTGTCTGAGCTACGTAGGGCACTTCACAAGCAACGCCACACCCCTAATAACCCGGACTACCGTCGTATTGCCTGGGTCAACTTTTTCACTTGGGGTCGGCATCTTCCATCGAGCGTTAGGATGTGATTTCTCTGCTGTCACAGAATATTGGTTACAAAATGCATTTATTCCTTCATGCCAGACAATAGAGTTAATGTTCAACTTGGGTGATAAAGATCGTACCAGACGGTGCAATCTATAAAATCCAGTACGGGGTAGAGACTGGATGGAGTTTGTTGTTGTTTGAGATTAAGCCTCACTACAGCTCAGGATGTGCGGGTCCTATGCTCCGAGGCGGCACGCAAGGGAGTGAGGGGAGGTTGAAGAATTCAAATGTACGAGGTAAACTATTACTCCGTTTCTTATACTTTTGGTCTCTGGATTATGCTCACGACAGGGAGCTCCTGAAGAATGGGACAGAAATCTTCTCGTTTTCGTTGATAGCTTGCAAGTTTTCAAATACTAATGATCGTCTACTTTAAATCGATAAGCTTTGTTAGTTTAACAGCATCAAATGTGGTCAAAGAGTTTGTAATAATCACGGTTAATGTCCTTTTTTTTTTTCTCTCTCTCTCTCGGTGAAAAAGAATGTATCTCAGTATCCGTTATCTCTGTAGCTATCTCAATATCTGTTGTCTCTATTGCTATCTCAATATCTGTTGTCTCTGTTGTTGTCCTTACTCAGGGACGAGCACAACCCAGCCATCGGATGTACGCAAAACCCTGGTTATTTCAAGGTGTCTGCCGCAAGACCCTGGTTTATCTCAATCTCACACTATTACTCGACAGTACACGACCAATAAAAACCCACCGTGTCATCTAACGTTCCTTCGACTTGCGACGAAGAAGAATATATGTTTGTTCTTAGGTAACTTCTGTGTGTATCAGTAGAAGAAATCTTTATCTGTGTGTCAGCTTCAGAATATCAATCATGAGAAAAAAGAGCGAAAACTGCTTCTCCATAAAAAAAAAAATAATGATAATAATAAGCTTCCGTACGAAGCGTGTCTTACCCTCAAGGGCTTGGCGCCGCACCACGTCCTGGGCACGACTCAAGTGCCAGACGCGCGACGCTGCCAAGTTTGCGATGACGGTCGCCATACCTCGAGGAACTGGAAAGATGCCAAACACAAAAACAAATAACAGAAAAAAGAATAAGATAAATGTTCCTCCTTTTCATCCTCGGCCGCAAAAGGTAAGTAATTTAGCATAAAGATAAATTATAATCAAATGCTCAGAAAACAGATACATGCACACGTATAAACACTGACCAATATGATAGAACTAAAACAATTTGGCTGTTAAACAAGGGGGTAAACATTAATAATAATGATTAACAACCAGGTTTTACTCCCTTAGCCAAAACTTTTTTTTTTTTCGTAGCCTTGCCAGGAAGAAAACTCTATTCTTACATGTAACATACATGTAACCCGCTGTTAAACTTTATATATATTGTTTTAAACAATCTTACTTTTTCCTTCAGAGCGAGAAAAGGACATTCTCCTCTTAGACAGGTTTTGACTGGCGAAGTTCACGCCAACTAAAATCTAACGTGAAGGTCTTTCTCGCCCCGTCGAGTGGAAAGACCCCACGAGCCACGTGGATGTTGCTTGACATTGACGGCCTTCATGACCTCTCCCTCCCTCCTGGCAGCTGATAAACCCAAAAAACCGGCCATTTTCGTTGAAATATTTAAGGGTTACTGGGACGTTATCATCACACATTCATACCATCTCTTCCCTAAAAGAAATTTTCGTGAAGCCGCCCCCCCAAGGCCCGCGAGTGCGACTGGAGTAACGATGAAGAACATAATAAAGACATATGGAGATAAATCGACTTCATCATACTGACATAAACGTACATCATACCTGAATGTACACGACATGCGAAAGTGATATACGCAATACTAAAACACATACGAAAAATGATGTCCATAGTGCATATAACGTAGAATAATGCAATTCCACCTCGAAAGGATTTTATGAATCACGAAAAAGAAAAAAAAAAGAAAATGCAGAAAACAGCAGAAACATCCCGTTTAAACACAACCCTGATCAACACCAATCATCACTGTGGTAAAACTTTATGAATGTTATGGTCAGTCAGTAATTAACCTGCCGCTACCACAGTGCTGCACCCAGTGCTTGCGTCTTCTAGAGGCAAGTACTTGAGCACGACACTACGTAGACCTTACGACGAACGGTGCGCAGGGGGACGCAGGCATGGAATTTGACCTGGAGGCTGGAAAAGAGAGAAAGCAAAGACGAGACACTGGATAATACGTTCAATATGCATCGGATGAATGGTTGATAAGTTTGGTAACCCATCTGGAATCTGAATCCAGTCCATCTGGAAAGGAAGGAGAGTAAAGGGGTGAATCCAGGATGCCTTCAAGCCGTGTCACCTATTGATTTCATCTGAGGTGGTCGACCTCTGCTAAGGTTGCTGGGAGGAGGCTCTTCTTGAGCAGTGGTGGCAGTCCACAAAGGATGGTTTGCACAGCCTCACACGAGGGGATGTGCCACGGGCTGAGCAGTCGTTGGTCCTTCGCTCTCATGGAGACAATCTGTAGGTCTCTGAGGTCATCATATACAGCTGTCGGCATGGCCAAGGCGGCGGTGGTAGTGAGGAAGTACCTACTGAGAAGCCTAGACCTCGATTACATTCCACTGTCGCTTGGGTACATTTTCCCTTCACTCGGGCAACGCCTCCACATCTCCAGCTTACGTTTGTTTACACAGGGTACACATTTGACGACTTACTTATATATATATATATATATATATATATATATATATATATATATATATATATATATATATATATATATATATATATATATATATATATATATTTGGCCTTGCAACTACAGGCGATCTATTTCTCGTACGGCTAATGTAGTGAACCTCTTTATATAAAGACGTTTGCTGGCTAAGATCACTTGTAACTAGTGACATGTGTTGACTGGAAGTCGTCGTTGGTGAACGCACTGCAATCGTATCTCTGGTAAATCTGGTTTTTCAAAAAAACTGGTTCAGTAGACGAGGAAAGTATAGTGCTCATGTGGCCGAGATAAATATTGTTTTGAAGCACATCCCACAGTCGCAAGGGTGTGCGTGTTTGGTGAGTGTAATTGACGAGGAGAGATAATAATTCAAACCTGACTTAGAGGTTTCTCTCTCTCTGTCTCTCTCTCTCTCTCTCTCTCTCTCTCTCTCTCTCTCTCTCTCTCTCTCTCTCTCTCTCTCTCTCTCAAGATGCTCCAGCGCTCGTGGGAAATTTTTTTTTTTATAACACTTCTTAATGTCAACAAACCATGTGTGAGAAATGTACTCAAGTCCCCAAGGTATGACCCGACTGGGAAAGACGTTATTCCTTCCTCTCCGACTGAACAAAACCCACAGCAGATCAGAACAGCTGGACCCTATAATGTCTGTTCTTATCTCTGTGGTGAGTGACCCAGAAAGATGGATGCGTGGAGCAATGACGACACAGACTCCTCCAATACAATGGGCTCAGTAGCACTTCACATTAACATTGGTCACGTACCTTTCCACATTCAGGTCGCATCTCATATCTTCAGCATCGCGGGAACATCCAAGAAATCTGCACCGTGTTGAAAATGAGTACGGCACCGTGGTGGGTGTTTAGTCCATTCTAAATTTGTACGATACACCACTTGGGAGGGAGGACTGAGGGCTGCTTTCAAGTGCGAAAGTCTGCAATCAGATGAGGTACGAGTCAGACTTAAATTAGACTGCTAGTGAGGGTGGGTGGTTGGGAGGACTCTTTCTTTTCTCTCAGTGGGAATACGGACTTACATATGGCCAGCTACATATCTAGGTTGGTTTACGTGGGTCTAGTGATGGACAAAATCCTACCTGAGGGTCATCAAAAGGAGGAAGAAGAAAGGGGCCGAAAGATGAATATAAAATTGATTTTCCTCATACCACCGTCGTACCTAACATACTCTGAGGCAGCTCCAGTCTGTAGCCAAAGGTCGCCTGTGTTCAACCCTGAGACACTCGGCCGCCCTCGGCTGACCACCTGCTCCGAGCTAAATTATAAATCACTGTTTCTGTCTCCTGGAGAAAGTGGGACAGGTTGTGGCCCCCCTCAGTGAAACCTGGGAAATAGGCTGATGATCAAATAATGAAGTGGAACTATGGAAATGTGGTGGCAACGTCACAGTGAAGGGATAGAATACTAATATGTCAACATCTCAGCTCACGAACACAGAAGTGGGGAAAGAGAATGAATCACTGTTTTCTTCCAAAAGGAATATGGACAGACTATAAGTATTAAAAGACTGTGACGCATAGTGTGCATGGCAAGCTCCACGCTCTCCTCCTCCTCCTCCTCCCCAAGGAGATCAGTGATAATTCCTCTCAGTAATCCTCTGTTTGACACACACACACACACACACACACACACACACACACACACAGCTGAGAACTAACAGTCTGTATACAACAACTCTGCTGCAAAATAGGTTGAATCCATGATGCCTCACGAAGAATCAGTTCAGCTCAGGGCATAATGAGGCAATGAAAGAATTCTAAAGACGTTATGTTCATCTCTCTCTCTGTTACCCAGTTACAGGATCAATCTATCATAGAAATTTTCCACCATGTATTCATCCCAGCGACACTCAAGATGACTATACTTACCTTCTTTTGGCGAAAATCAGTGAGCATAAATTATGTGTCTTTTCCCACCTGCACCCTCAGTAGTTACAATAGGTAACTATGGTAATCCTTTTGAAAATGTTTTCCAGATTCAAAATAATATCAAACACCTTTGCAATTTGCATTCTGAGCATGAACAATTAGTGAAAGGCATTAATGCAATACAATTTTTCTAAAAGCAAATTACTGTGTAAATTAATGAAAGGACCCAAGACTAACAGGTGAAGCCATGAGAGTGCTCCTTGCATCTATCAACTGATAGATAGTTAGTTAGTTTGTTTGTCGGTCTTAACGGCTAGTGACTTATAAGGAAAGTCACTAGCCTCCAACTCTTTTTGCTGTTATATGCTCATGTTTAAAATACCTACTTTTCTTGTCATGAAATAGTTATACACTAAATCTAAATAATAAAGTTAAATGGTCGATGCAGGTTATCAACAGAAACATTCAGAGGGGGCCAGGTGAGGATATTCCAAAAAAGGCCCAGTCCTCTGTTCTTAACGCTACCTCGCTAACGCGGGAAATGGCAAATAGTTTAAAAGAAAGAAAAGATATATATAGATATATATATATATATATATATATATATATATATATATATATATATATATATATATATATATATATATATATTATCAGCATTATACTGATAATAAATTTGCTTCTACCGTCTTTTTGCAAACTTCCTCATCGCTATAAGTTCACGTACACAAAGAATCTTGGAAATACTATTTCCCTATTATATACTAAACACGTGCAAAGGAAACACATCAGCTGAGCTCAGGTCTTGACTTGGCATACTAGCTTTCATTAGGAAGGCCTTCAGCTGCGCAAGAATATTTTATACCCTAATATACGTCCTTGTTTGGGTACAACCTCAGCAAGGTCGAGCAGACAAAGTGCTAGTAGCTGTCGGTATTTTAGCGTTAGCTTTTAGTGTTCCTGGCATCAAACTGAATGTTTAGCGGGCTTCATTCTCATTCACTATGGGGCAGTCAACGAGTTCTAGGGACACATTATACTCATATCAGAAGTGGCATTATGTCCTTCTTCTACCCATATAAAATCATACATACCTAAGTTTGTTATGATTTAGGAATGTTAAGAAAATAAAGTGCATTTTCTCGCTTAACATTCTGGCCTGTGTGTTTAAGCTCTGGGATAAACTTAAAAATCTTTATTCAGAAAAAACTAAATGCTTGGGATATTTTCTCTAAGTGCTTTTTCAACGTTATACTTCACCCTCATGTACAAAAATATTCAATCTACTCAACAGCCCTAAAAAGAATATGTCAGATAGAAGAAATTCAGGAAATACAACCTGACCATGGTTTATTACATATAAACATGATAATTACCGCCAAGGGAAAATCTACACATTTTAAAGACGCAGCGATACTCAGAATATGTCACGTGTGTAATCACTGAGAACCTACACAGTACACGACGCTTCTGACTTTTTATAGTATTTATATAACCCAATAATTACAGGAAACGGAAATATTGGTTGGTGACTGCGCCCACGTCACTTCCCACCTCATGTGTGTCACTAAACCCTTCGAGTGTGACGGCAAAACCCTTGAGGACGATGGCATGAGCTTTGACCTTAAGTCTTGAAGGTCAGGTCAAACGTCAATCTATCATACCCAAGGGTAGTTCCCTCACGCCGTCGCGTCGTTCCCAAGGACAGTCTGGCTGTTATCTCTCATTCGTTTCGTGCAGCTCCCAACTCTTGTCCCTGACTCTTATCATCATCATCCCCTTTTATTCAGTCTACAATCAATTAATCAATCAATCACAGAAAAGCTTTTGCTAAGAAAAAAAAAGTGTAAAGTAACGTGTTTGATAAGGTTTCCTACTCTGCTTCTAGCTCTATGTTCGCAGCTATTCAGTCCAAAATACACAGTACATACATCACTGGCAAGGTAGGTCAGTTTATAGGTCAGCAGGTGAACTACTGCAGTAATCAAGCGGGTCAACAGCTATATAAATCATGTAAGCAATCGTTCACGCCACCTGCAGGTAGGTGTACTCTTTATAACTAATTTCAATGTCCTTCTTTGTTTCCCTTGACCATTTTTTTTTTCTTATCCTTCTTCTTATCACTCAAAAATGTTAGTTTCTTTTACCATATCACGTTAGTATTTGGGAAGTTTCCGTGGATCGTTAGTTCTCGTTACCCCTGCAATTCTCCTATGAGGGTTAGACTGTCATATTTCTAGCTGCTCTCGATATTTCGCCATCACTGGTTGTGATAGAATCCCAGATATCGTCTGAGATTTGTACGGTAACCATTTTCTTCTAAATGCGGTCCTCTGTAACAACTATATTCTATTTCAGACTCATACCCGGTAAGCCA
Organism: Panulirus ornatus; assembly: GCF_036320965.1. Classification (NCBI taxonomy): domain Eukaryota; kingdom Metazoa; phylum Arthropoda; class Malacostraca; order Decapoda; family Palinuridae; genus Panulirus; species Panulirus ornatus. Next base: position 3,607,866 of record NC_092239.1, read on the forward strand.
TGATTACGTAGACCATCTGGCTATAAAAACTAATGGAGAAGCATAAACTAAATCACAAAATATAAGGAAATAACCTAGTTCATCTTGAGAGTGAGAAAATATTAACAGCAACTAAACTTCCATTTCAGCGTTTGACGTAAGGGTGTGCGTCACCCAGTGATGGACAAAGATGTCATCAACAGAGCAGCGTGTGGGATATCAAGATTCCGCAACCAGCAGGGGATCTTGTGCTATACATTCGAGATTGGAATTGCTTTATACATCTCAAGGATGATGAAACATATTCGGTTACCAATAACGGCATTATATCTGATGGTTATTTAGGATTCTTGATAATGATTACATTCCTTACTAGCACATATCTTATTCGAAATAGTTGCAGTTCCTCAAAGCGCGATCGACAATCTGTTCAATAAACGTTAAGTCTAGGTCAGGTTAGACTACAGAATAATATACCAATCGCATTGTTCGTCCTTTTTACTGGCTGTTGTGTTAATCGTTCAGAACGGTAAACACTGCCTATCATATCTCCATCTATTCATCGAAGGATAGCCAAGAATTCTGGTTGGTCGATTTCCTTTTCTTATATAAAGCCTTGTCATTTGATAAATGAGTCTTTTCACGCGCATCTGGTCATCCGTACTCTCATGCTCATACACACAACCTTCAAGCATTGACGCAGACTCGACACCCACAGTAAAAGTACATTTGTTTGTGAATGAAGTCTTTCCAGACGAAGAAAATGTTTTCTCAACAATAAATGCATCCACTCGAGAAAAATAAACGAAAAAAAAGGACCATGAACCGCATCATCTACTAAGCTTTGATAGTGGAAATTTGTTTACTCCGAAGACTTTGTTTACTTCGTAGTCGATATGGAGAATTTGTCAATGGTGTGACTGTGCGATCCACAAAATGCATTTGATCTGCAAAATACGCCAGGTAGACGGACGAACCCAGTGCCAAAAACACGCCAGCAACATTAAGGAACAAAATGGGCAACAATGAAGCTAAGAAAACAAATAAGACACGGAAACGTCCAAGCTGCGAGAACAACACAAGTGTAACAAAATGGAAAAGAGGACGCGTGTGCAAATGCTAAAACACTTGCCAAGAAAACGTGCCAACAAACCATGTGCCAACTACGAGAAAGTGCATCGATGATCAAGAAATACCGAGCCGTCTGCTGAATTTTTTGCTTTCCATTAGTGTAAACTTCCTCATACATGATGGAAAGAATGCAAGCGACACGGCACATCCTAGCCCGCACTAGTGTAGTTAGCCGAACGTAAGCAAAGCGTAGTTCAATTATCTTTTTGTCTCATGCAGAATCAATCTCAGTAGCTACACTTATTCTAATCGACTCAGACAAAACCAAATATAAGGCCACACAATAGATCTAACTTGAGATGGTGACCATATGTATCTTCTTTTCCAAAAAAGGACTAGAAATGTGTCCCTAGACAGATACAACCAAACAAGATTGCCCTTGACCTAATCCATGACACTGCTGATCGGGCAGCCACACTAGCATGACGGGAAATCGCGGTCAGCAAATACCCACTCACACGCATCTGTTGTACACACCACACCACTACACTGGCCCTTCAACCTTCATCGCCGTACGCGAGTAGCGCCAACACTACAGGTCACAGCTTTAACTCAGATCCATTTGCATTTGACTCGACCCTTACGCGTCAGATCAAAAATTCAGGCCATCATCAAGGGTTCTGTACCTCCGCGTTCGAGAGGTTAAACTCTTGACACATCATCATCATCGTCTCCAATGCTTCGGTCACACCAGAGCCGCCCTATCACATCCCATCCATCCCCCCCCCCCCCCCAAGGTTCTTATCGGGACGAATACTGTGATATGTTTGACATAGAAACCCGGCTGAAATACCTGAACATAAACAAAGATTCCAGAGCAAGTCACTACACGTGTGCTGACGTATGGAAGGAGACAGTAAAGTGATATGAACATCAGCGTATATTTACAGCTGAGAAAGTCTTCGTTCATGCTGGGGCTGGGTTGGGGGAGGGCATTGAGCTCTGGGGTATAGTGGGGGTAGGATCATGGCTGGCGCTCGTGGTGTACATGTGCTCCCGCTGCCGACCTTGACTGCGTGGCCAACCCTTGGCGCCTCCACCAACATGCCGCCCACCAGGGTTCACTAATAAATACATACCAGCTGGGGAAACCCTCCTCCCCTTCTTCATAATCGTGCGCTTGTTTTAAGTGAGGGTCGCACGGCTAGACAAAATAAGAAATGGAAGATGACTTACACCATTACACCATTATTTGCGTCTAGAATACAAGGGTTAGAAAGTTACCAACGATTTTTCCTTGAGTGGGAAGAAAAACAGGTCCTGCGAACTCCTGCTACGTCATGGGATAAATTTGTGCGTCCAGCTATTTGCAGCCCACACCCGGAACAAAGACTGCAGCACCTCTTAATGCACTCCTTTTACTTACTGAGTTTTCAACTATTCCATGATTTTGGGCACCTAACTGAACTGAAGCTGGATATGATTCCGTGAATGTGGCTGAGATGCGCAGTTTACCATGCACAAGTCAAAGAACTGTTGTAGTCCCGACAGATCTGGGCTGTGCGGTAGAGGATAAACAACGACGCAGACATGTTGACCTTAAACTATTGCCAAGAGAGATTTCTTAGCGACGAGGAACTTCTCTCTCTCTCTCTCTCTCTCTCTCTCTCTCTCTCTCTCTCTCTCTCTCTCTGAGCTCTATAAGACCTTATGAATAGCTCGGCTCAAATACTGACTTCGAGAAGGATATTCTTCTGTATCTTCATAATTTGGAACATTTTGTCAATGTATTACAGATAATAGAAGATTTGACTTGTGCAGATTAAGGGCAAATACGTCAAATGTATACTTTCTAGCATTTGTTTTGAAAATGAACCAAAGTACTTATTTTTAAAGAATGAAATATTGTTTGGATTAAGTAGTTGGTAAACATAATATATACTTTCCTTTGCTTGTGATATATAGTTGTGTATGTACTAATCATACAGTAATTTTCCATGAAGAACGTGAGAAAACGAGATGAGAAAACTTCCATCTTTTAAGCCTTACATGTCCTGAATAAAGAAATAAATAATTTAGAGCAGTCTGCCATAACATCTTTCAAAACTTCCATTTCCCCAATAAGATACTCATTTAAACAGGCATTCAATAACATGAAAAAAAAATATTCCAATAAAACCAAATATGCATACGTTCAGATTTAAACATTTTGGGTTTGTGATGTTTAACTGAGCCTACTTCAGGTTAAACACTTGAACTGTGCACCGTCATGACGGGATCGACCCTAGGTGTGTGTGTGTGTGTGTGTGTGTGTGTGTGTGTGTGTGTGTGTGTGTGTGTGTGTGGAGAGAGGTGTTAGAGAGAGTGTCTCTCCAAGGAGAGCGAGAACGTAATATAACCAACCGCAAGATGACTAATGTTCCAGTCATATAAAACATTTCATTTTCGTAAAGGTAATTAACCATCTTAAGCTGAGAAAAGATAACAGCTGACCACACTCCGCTTTGCTCTTATCTCTGATGAGTGGTGGACAGGGAACTCAAGAGTGGACCAGGGAAGGAAAAACGCAAAAGCCTTCAACTCTTTTGATATGGAATGAAGTCCTGCCTCAAACATTTGCCCCTGATCGACCCAGAATCATGATAAGCAAGATATCAGACTTAGGTTAAAGTGGATTTCTGACCGTCAGTCAAGCAGCACTGCCTTACGTAGAAAGATCGCACGCCTGCCTATGTGGGTCTGAGCGCATCAGTCAGGAGCGTACATTAATACCTTCAAAAAAACGCCAAAGACCAGCTTCATCAAGAATGCCATCATTCACCAAAATAACCACGAAGAGAATAGTTACTTCTCTTGCCATAAACGTTAATCGCCCCCTTGGCCATTAAGCTTACACCTACCACAAACAAAGTAAAACTACAGTAGTTTCCCAACAAAACAACCGAACGTAGTTTGAAAACTATCAAGGCCGTTAACTGGGTTCACGCGCAAAGACTTTCGAGAACCGTAGACCGAAGGGAAATCGGGCATGGCTCAGAATTATGTCTAACACCTGAAGAGGGTGTTCAAAAGTGCTGGATAGATGGTGTAAACTGACGTTGGCAGCCTTAACTGTCCCTGGCAGTTGCTAGGCCTTAAGCCTACCAAATAACCAAACAACCGAAACAAAGGCTACAGGTCACGAAATCTGTACTAGGCGTAGACCACAAACACCTCCTGTCTTGACCATCAACCGCCAAAGTCCGTGGAAGTTCAAGGCAGAGGTTATCCACAGAGAAAGGTTACCGAGAACAATAGTGAAACATCGAGGTTGGCGGAGCTAGTATCATGAGTTATTCTCTTCTGGGTCAATACTGACAGGAGAAAAACGTGAGTGAACTGTTTTACTGAGGATGGACTCTGTTCGTTGCACTGCCAGTATTTGTTCCGGAAATTACTATGTGATGTTTAATGTCAGTAAACTATGAGGTAACAATGCAAAATATCCAACAGAATCCACTAAATTGCCTTTGATGTTTAGCTTAGTTTGATGTAACAATAAGAATTATAATACTTTTCCCCCACATCATAACGACTTGCAAGGTCGCATCCGTCTCCACGAATGACTAAATCATCATTCATTATCAGTCTGACAAGAACCACTCACTTACGCAGTGGGACCGTGAATGCCCTGAGAAATATCATGAACATCTCAAGAAAATGTTCAAGATTCTGCGTTTGGTAGTTATGACGACGCCAGCGGCCATGACAGTTGATAGGCTCAAAGCCCAAATAACCTTACATCACGCACAGCACCCACCCGCAACTTTACATTAAATACAACACCATCTACAGCCTTACATCACATACGGCACCCACCTACAATATACTGAAAAACTTCCGATTCTAGGCCATTTAATCGCGCTAACACCATTTTCCTGATTGTGCAAACCAAAGACTTTTCGTATACCTATGACTAAACGTGAATCAGCCAACAGAATATATATATATATATATATATATATATATATATATATATATATATATATATATATATATATAAAAAAAATCAAGAGAAATTTTTGAACAAAATCATTCTATGTTAGACTAGTGGGGAGAGTCCATAACCCTGGTGTATGGGTAGCTCATTTGATTACTTTGACAGCTGCAGGAGACTTGTGAGCTGCATCTGAGACGCGGATATACACGACCTGACACGAATATATTCCTAACTATTGCACTGGGACTCATGCACGTTATACTGAATCGTCTCGCGCCACAATGTGGAAAACAACACAAAATTCATCTTGTTTTTTTACATCATCTTACTCAGGCTTGGTTATAAGATCTTTGCTGAATACGAGACCCGTCGTTCATTAGCAATGGGGCGCCTTGACATTATCTGTAAGGGTGTTGTTACGCAAGGGTGCTAGGTTGCTGTGCTTCAGGTTCAAACCAAATCAAACCCAACCTAACATTTTCGAAACTAATGCTATTGTTTAGTTGGTTGGTTGACTGACACTGGGCTCATTGACTCCCTCGATCATGAAGGGGGCAATTCCAAAACAACACACGCTCTAATCACATAAATATTTCATGGTGTGTGGAGCTCAGAACACACCAAAGTGACAAAGCAGCGCTGCCCTTCAGAGTGACTTTTTATTTTGTTAATTAAAACCTCAGCCGTACTAACTGTTACCCCAAATAAACATCTATGTTTATTGCGTGGGGGGGGGGGGGGAATAGTGACTTCGCTGTTTTTTCACTAAATAAAAATGAAAACTTTACCCTTATAACTGCAGACTTTTGTGCAAGAAATAATAATCAACAAGCATATGTCGAAATTCATATTAAGAAAGCAAAGTTCAGGTCCAGATATCTAAGTTCATTTAACAAAAAACGACAAACAAGCGGCTGCGTACAACATGAACATTATCTTCACTTGATTACTGTGGAAAAATCTCACGTCCTCTTCATCAACAGTTCTATGTTGGTACAAATTACTCACGAAATCACGATTTCAGCAAAACTTTAACTTAAGATGGAAGTAAACCAATTGTGACAGGCTTTTTTTTTTCTTTCTCTTCAGAATTAACATGGCACATTGCTTACTTGTTTTAATTTATTCTTATTTTTGAGAATCAACATGACACAGTGTTTACTTGTCTTATGTTGCAACCACGGCTATCTAGCGCATTACTCTTACCGTCAGAGCCAGTATCTAAGACTGAGCGGTCTGGGTGTCTCGGCTACGCATCTACTTCGCCAAAGACTAAAATAGTCTGTTATTTTGAGAGAGCCTATTTGCACTGTACGGGCAGGGAGTTCTATACTCGTAGGACTCCCCTATCTCTTGTGTCGGTGTTTTTAGTATACCACCTCAGAAACATGTCATTATGGTCGCTACTGGAACTTACTAGGCTGCGCCCTAAACCTGAACCACACGACTTCTTTGAAACGAGAAGTTCGTCAACTCCTTTACGTTCACGGATGGTGACTTTACTCATGGTGTAACCACATGCAGGCGGAGTCTGGTAACACATTATATGTGAATAGACAGATGGAGATGAGAGAGAGAGAGAGAGAGAGAGAGAGAGAGAGAGAGAGAGAGAGAGAGAGAGAGAGAGAGAGAGAGAGAGAGTATCCACTCACAGTAAAATCTTTCTTTGAGATAGGGCTAACGCAGCGCTTCAAAAGAGGGAGACTGTGACGCACAAATAAGGGTTCGGTCTAGAGCTTGGCAACAATAGCAAAGCCACAACCTGTCCCTAAGGCGGCTCGCAAACACCTACTGGCAACAACATTGGGCAGGAGCGCGGCGGCGCCAGCGACTCTTCAATAACAACTTCGTATCTGACAGAGGAGTGAGTACCTGGCGAAGTGTGGCAACCGCTTTAAACCCTGGCAAGCCACCAACGGCTTCAGCAGTAAACAAAGGCACTTGTATGATCCTCTCTTTGTCATATATTGGTACGTGACGGCAACTATTGTTATTGTCATTTAGGCTTTACTCCATCAATCATCTCCAGCGTCAAAGAGCCCAAAGATGTCTTCCAATATCTCGATGACTGTAAAGGAAATATGTTGGGTGACGCACAATATCTGATGGGTCTGGTAATTTGATACTTGAGAGTTCAGTCATACTCCTGCTTTAACCCACACTCACCAAGTCTGTTCCTGAAGTGGTTCGTCAACCGCGGCATCTTTCTGCAACAAAACAACGACACATATAAGCCAAGGAAGCAATCCAGAGAGAGTGTGTTGCTAGTTTACAAAGCAGTTGTCTATGGCCGACCTGTCATAAAATTTCCTGTGTTGTGTTTGCTCCATCAGTGGTGGACTTCCTCGCTCTTGTCATGCCAGCGAACTGTCTCTTGAAGTTCCTGAAGGATTTTGTTGTCTTTCTTGAGTCATAAAGAATCGCTGGAGTGCTCTTCCATCCCCTCCTGCACAACGCGCGCCAGAGTCTGCTGGTGAACTCAGAGGACCTGAATGTTCTGTAGTGCGACCGGAGCGCATCGCGCGGTCGTCTGCTGTTGACCCACCGTGGTCGGGGTCTTGGGCTCGGGGTTGAAGGCGACGAGTTGGCAGGAGGATCGTCGGCTATTGCTGGAGGAACGAACCAGCGGAGGAGTCAGTTTAGCAAGGTGGAGAGCGGCTGTTAAATGAGGTGAGCTGAGAATTAGGTACGACTGCAGAAGGCGGGACATCCCAGACAGGAGATTCCTTGTAGACTCTAGTATGACGGGTGGCCGGAGTATAGCATAATGGCAGCCTGAGAGTAACAATGGTTGAGGGCCATACAATGCATGGACACGAGAGTGATATAAGCCAAGTGACAGCGGATGATCGAAGGCCGTATGTATCCGACACACGGATAAAAGGAAAAAGAGACAGTACAGGACGCAGTACATTAAGCATATTACTTAGTATTCCAGGTACACAGTAGAGTAACGTATGAGTCTATCATGGAGACGATTGTCTGGGCTTTAAGCCTATGAACTGCCAGGGTTACTGAGGCTTGTCGATATAGCAGTATAGCATCTTTTACTGTATGCAAACTTATCATACCGACAAAACTGCCTTGATCATTCTTGATGGACGTAACTGTGAAGACCAATTATACAGGCGTTGGAATAGGTAGAGTGTAAGGCGGACTGCAGTTCATTGTGGAAATTATGTTAAAAGAAATACTCATTTAAGTGATTAAAACAATCATTTCGACTAGTTTAAATATGGCTTTAACACCAAAACTGGCCTGTAATTACCAACTTTTTTTTTTTTCTTCAGAACACTGCTCAGCTTGGGGTTATCAGGAATTCTACTTATAATCTGCAGTCGGAGACAATTTATGATACTATTTCATAGACCACATACGTAATATCAGTACATGTGCATTAATAATAATTTTCCTTAACACCTCAGCGTTCAAGATGTTTCGGTTGGTGGAAGTAAGTTGGCGCTGACGGCCTTAATGACCCTGGCAGTTGATAAGCCTAAGCCTAACAACCAGAAACGTACACCAACCTTCACAAATCTCCACAGGGGGGTTGTCCAGCCCGTGTAAATCTTCAAGTCGTACTCGTACAAGACACTACATATATTGTAAATTTGTCCATACGTTACACTGCTCAATCGTAATGCATCTTTCAGACACAATCATCCTCTAAATTCATGCAGTTACAATTCCACCAACGAACCTGCCTGTAAAGGCAGGTAGCTTAGCTGCAAACTGAGACAACTGTCACACAAAAGTAATCGAAATGTTCGTAAGTTTTGATACTAAAGTTGTTGGATTTGGTTTTACATGGCGTCCACCCAAGGCTTTTGAGGGCCTGCTGTAATGTTTTTCCGTTGGTGTTTTGTTGCTAAGAACCACGTTTAATTATTGAAAAAGAATTGGATTTGCCTTCCTTATGCTACGTTACAGGAGTCCAGATATCTTATATAATCACAACGACTTTCGGACCTCCTTAACCTGCTCTGAAATTTATCTCTGCCACTCATTCAAGTCCATCACTATACTAGGCATCCAGGACTCGGTTCTCTGTTTTAGCGGGACTTTTTGTAGACTCATCCACATCCGTAACATTATAAATTGCTACGTAAAAACTATACATGAAGGAAGCCAGTTGAAACTGAAGTTATGTATGTTCCTTACCTTAGAGTGGATGACCTCCTTTTCCTCATGGGATTAGGATCTTGAAAGTGAAACTGATTTGAAATCTGAACAATTTTCTTCATGCCTCCAGTTCACACTTGCAGATCTTGTGCTATCCTGTTTTTGCTGTAACGCTGTAAAGAACGAATAGGACTTTAGTATCTTTTTTTTTTTCATATCTGAACCGTTTTAACTTTACAAGTAAAAAAGAAATATGTTCACTTAGACTAAAAGCAGAGCCAATTGATAGATATGGCCAATCAACGTAATTCTCTCATTCCTCACACACTTGGGACTGATAGGTACATTAATTTTATGCTTCAGATCTTATAAATGAGTAAAGTCTTCAAAGCATTACGTTCCGATTGTTTTGAGAAAATAATCAGTCAACTCACCAAATATCACAGTTTCAAATTCCACGAAGCCGATACCATCATCATTGACGACAATACAACTGATCTAATTTTTTAGGTTGAAGGGACGGTAAACAAAAACTAAAACATCGAAAGGGTTGAGCAAATGGAAAAATGACGTTTTAATACTGTGCTACAGTTAAAACATTTGAGACAACATAGAAATACCACAGAGTGGAGGCCACTATGACGAGGCAAAACATTTAACATGAATTAAGCATGATCACCTGTGGTCTCCGAATAAGTACGTCGCTGGGTGTTACCACTCTGTTATTTCGCCGTATTCCTGCTGTTGGGTTTTGTGCAGTCTTCGTCACCCTATACCGCCAAAATTTCATGTTATATTGGTTGAGTTGCGGACACTATGTTGAACGCACAAGGTATGAAAACTTAAGATAGAAAACGTTTGTCACACTACTTCAGAGAAAATTCATATTTAATGGAGGACTATGATATAACAATAAGGCCTTTCTTAGCATTTTCAATTTTTGCAATACGATGGATATATATATATATATATATATATATATATATATAACTTACAATGAGAATATACTCAAAGACTTTAAAACATATGATTACTGTACAATATTTTTACATTCTTTACACATCTTGAGAAGGGTATTAAAGAGCAGAAACAGCAAGACATTACAATCTGTAAATGTGGTTATTTTCTTTAGTTTACAGCTACATGGGAGCACAACTCTTGGGCCAAGGATTGAAATATCTACCCCTTAAAAGAATCTGTGAGATCTCTACTGTTCATGAAATGGTTCTCAAATCAATTTTTTTTTGCCAAGGAAGTTTATTGGCTAGGTGGCCTCTATAAATGATCATTTCAAGGAACAGATGATAGTTTTCAAGTCATCATAATGCATCTTACCACTAGCCATACACTTGGGGAGAAAAAAGTTAGTCAAGTTTATAAAAATCTATTGTTTTCCGACATGGTAATGATGTTTCTTTTTTCACCCATCCCTCCCCACAACCTCCAGCAATCGCCCCCTGAGACAACTATCTGGGGCAATAAGATTATGAACACAGATAAACTCGTCTGGACCATCAAGACGTGTCATCTGTGCTTCCCATGTAAAGTACTTCCATTATGGAAGCCACTAACTCGGACAGCTTTTTCGTATCGATAAGATAAACAAAATCATGGATTTTCTTGCGACTTTAATAACAAATCCCGAAAGACTGGCATGCACGCCAACACTCCATTTGTAAAGCTATTGTCTCTTTTCTAGTGGAGGTAATGTCGTTTTCTATTACCACGAATTCTTTCTGCAGATTATTCAATTTGCTAACAGAATTAGAATTCTATGAACCAACAGTCATGTCTCTCAACGTCGTGTTTGCATGATGGTGAAAGGTGTGCAAGGGATAAAGCAAATTGGAACGATGTGGTATACTGGGGGGGCGACGTGCTTTCAATGGACTGAACTAGGGCATCTGAAGCTGCCGCGGGAAACCACAGAAAGGTTTGCGGGTCCCGGTTGTGAAGAGGGTCCCGTGCTTTTCGTTGCATTACACATGATAGCTAGAGAATGTGAGCGAGTGAATGTAGCCGCGTTTGTCTGTTCCAAGGACTATCTCGATAACTCGAGAAACGGCGGGTAAGTATGAGGGAAAAAATATATATACATATGTACATTATATATACATATCCACACACGAAACGCCTGAATGACAGGGATGCTGAGCGTTTAGTCTTACTAAAAAGAAAAGAAAAGCCAAACCCACTCCCAGATATCTAAAACACTTCACTTTCCCCAGTTTTTCTCCATTCAAACTTACCTCCCAATTCCCTCGTCCCTCACCCCTACTGTACCTGATAACCTTGAATGCGGAGGCGCAATGGTACTTCAACAGGCAAACCGATTAAGACAATGCAACTGGGAAGACGCGGATGACTTATAAACAAGAAAGGGAAATCAGCGGAAGAGACGCAATGGGAACCATGAAAATACAGGAAGCTGAAACTGAAAAATTGATGCTGGACTGAAACTTTGTAGGGTTAAGCGACGCCAATGAAAAGAACGATGTCAGTTAACATATCACTATCCCAAGTCCAGGGAACATGGATCTCATACGCCTTATGGATAAGACAAAGATAAGATAAATGGAAAAGATAACACAGATAGCCTTACCTCAGGTATAAAACCACGCCATCCTCTTAACTTGACCAAATATGATATTCCTAAAGATATTTTCACTTGATATCATTAGTAACATATAAGAATAACAAAAACGATAAACATAAATATTATAAATATGCTATTGCTTACGATAATGATAGTTGTCTAAACGTAACAGTATTGAAATATTTAGTAAAATTAGCATTATTGGCAAGTAAAAGGCTATCAAAAATATATTATATCGATTGCTGAAAAGTCATTCAGTTAAAATTCACTGGATATGCATCAAATATTCAGTATCTCAAAAACATGTATATATCTATTACGATGAATTTAAGTTACCAACAGTTTAAAGCCACTCAGCCACAGCCACTACCATACTTCGAACAAACAAAAACTGGGAATCTAAAATTCGTCACTAAATTCGCCAGGGTCGGCTGTGCCTGGAATCGTTCTTCGTCTTCAGACGGTTTGCTTTATAATGTATAATGATGACTGGACAATTCTATGCTGTAAACTTATAAACTGCTAAGGTCATTAAGGACGTTAACATTAAGCTACAACCACCAACTAGATAACACTTTCACCATATTTGTGGTCTATGGACCCTACTGTTATTTTGTTTTCTTTTTTGGTTTAATGGCCAGCGACCTATATAGATAGTCATTAGGCCTGCCCTGACTTTGTAGATTACAAGAGATGATGTCTACAGACTGAGGAACTGTCGGGGTCAAACGTCATGTAACGTTGAAGGCACGCCAAAAGGGTATGTAACCATGATATGCCCATGACGAGGCAACTCTACATGAACAAGGTGTTGCTGGGTGGAGACCAGACTGGGACGGGCGGTTAAAGCATTTCACATGGTTTCAGAAAAAAAAAGGACTTTAAGCATAAGGGATTGTCTTATTTTAGCTGTTACTCATATAAATATCTATCCTGGACGTAGGATTCGTAAACTAAAAGAAACATATTTTTCACGTACGTTTTATTAATAATTTACGTTGCTAGTGTTTTTCAAACAATGAAATCTTTACTAATAATTTACAAATTGTTAATATCAGTATTTCAAATAATGAAAGAGCAGTTCATATAATGTTACGTAGCTCTTTAGGACTCCTGGATGAGTTCTTACTGAAATTCTAGTGTTGACATGAGCAGTCGAAGGATGAGTCACAACGCGACTTTAATGAACACGACACCGAGTTCTACAAAGATGAATACTGGCTGAGTACAGTCGCAGTCCAATAAGAATCGATGAAAGACTCCTCACACCACAGACTTTTATCTATAGGGTTAAGTGAATGCTTTTCCGACGTTACTCTGGTAACCGACAGACAAACATTCTTTACTGTAGATCCAACAGCATAATTGCTAACAATGTTCGACCCATGCGCTACATGTACAGCATACGAATTGGTGTGCTTCTCGTTGTCCCAAGGAACAAAACTGAAGGATAAGGGGAGGAAAAAAGGAAATGGAAGAGTTTGAAATATTAGAAAAAGAAATGCAGGGGAAGTAGAAAGCCGTCTATTTAACGTGGACACTATTACTCCATACTGAGTTATTTTTGCGTCCCTCCTCGATAATTTTTATATACCCCCTCACCTCAACAAGGAAAAGGATGATAAACAAGAGACTCAGTGCGTGATGCTAATACTGGCATCCACGCGCCTATTAGCAAAGGAGTCACGCTATCGCTCGTACCCCCCTGGCGGCCGTACGACAATTAGTATAAACGACTACTACCCTTCCTAACTCCTGGTGTATGTGGGTCTATGTATCATCCAAATAACTAGGAAGTAAACGGATCTGTGAATGTATTTTCTTTATCATGGGTAATTCTTATGACTTGCCAATGAATATCTTATGAGATTTCCACAAATGTTATCATAAAAAAAGTGTCGAACTGATATGAATAACTAACGGGGAGTCCGACGTCACAGGTGCAAAATGAAAGGTCAAATATATAGATGAAAATATCCTTTTATAATTTTTTTCCCAATATTTGTGGAAATACGTGACAATCAATTGGTAATTTATGAACACACGCACAAATACACTCCCACATCATTACTATACACATATAGGTAATTACACTACTTAGCAAGGACCTCCGCGGTGTAGCGTCGCACGGGCCCGCCTGTGCTTGAATACAGGGCGCGGCAGTCGGCCCACAGCCAATCTCCTGTTTATCCTCCACCCCAGTGTGGAAACCTTGAATCGCTACACAGTTCTAGTGCTGTTCTCAGTCGGGCACTAGGAACAGTCAAACAGCTTCGTGCAGGAAATGAGTGGGACACCAAGTACCCGTTAAAATTGAGAGATCAAATACCAAAGAGGAAAACTGACCTACAATATGATCAGCGTGTTCAGGGCTGCTAAGTGAGCAGCGGACGATCAAGAACTAGACAGTGTCTTGCCTGCCTGTGCCTTACAGGGGATGATGCTCAGCTCGACACTTCCCCGACTCATCGGAAAACACGCGACGTTAAGTCTGAGTGAATTGGTGGCACTCTTCCAACCTTACCATGACTGACCCACACAGTTGGTTAGTTGTTTGGGCTTGGGTCAGTTAGATCAGCATCGAAAAGTCTTGAATTCCTTCTTTGGGCGTTCAAGAAAATTCTAAGCCCATACACACTCTAACTGCAAACATGACCCCAGCCAAATACGGAGCACCTTCTGTTTTTCAGTACTGACGATCAAGAGTACTGATGATTGCAATGGAGAAGAGGTTCTACTCGTTGCCACGAGTCAAGTAATTCTCGTGGCTCACATCACGATAAATTTAAAGCAAAGTATTGCTTAATTTTGTGGATGATGTTTAAAAGGCGCCTCTGTTGCAAATTTTGTAAAATGGTCTGTTAACAACGCTCTCATACCTAAGGTGTTGGTAATGTCATGAATATACCATACACATTATAGGTAAGTGGAAAAAACATAGAAAATAACAATAAGACCATAATTACTAGGAAAATTCCTAATGCTAATGCCAGGCCCGGGAGGGCTAGGCTAGCAAGGAAACTTGCAACTATGCGCGTGTTAAAAATGTGTGAGTCTGTATGCAGTATATCGTACATCAGAAAAGTTAGGGCGCAGTCTTAATAATGACCAACAAAGCGTCACATAGACTCGAACTCAATTTCATGCGGTTGTGCGTTGCTGAACTTGGCATTTCAAACTCTGAAAATAATGAATAGTATCAATTCATTCATTTGTTGAATGTCACAGATCCCATAACTGGTTACTGCTGGTTTTATGTGGCTGAGGGTCTACGGTTTCCATCTTGATTTTCTACAGGTTACCTGGGTCTTTGGACCGTATCACATCTAACGACTAAGATCAGTAAGGCCGTTAACGTCAAAACATCAACCAATGATCAAATATTCTTGAATAGCTTCTTCAGGCATTCCTAAATAATTCAAAGACATTACACCCCATCAATACGTATTTGACCCAAGCTTTCATCTCAAGTCTGTTCAAGGATCAGGTCAAAGGTTCCACCATCCTGCTCAACGGCCATACATTAGTGCTCAAGGTCGTTCTGTCAGGCCCAGGATGTGAGAAATACATTTGTTGCTATTATTCCTGAGAGAAAAATGAGAGAATAGGTATGGGACACTGAGACTTGAACCCAAACACGAAGATACATATCGGTTTGAAGCACTTTACCCGCCCTGTACATTTGTACAACTATACAGATATTTTGCTGTAGTTGTCGGCTAAAATACATGGATGTTACCCTAAAACAATAGTTCTATCCACTTATCGAGTTAATCATCATTTTACCTGATACAAATGATAATACCACTTTGGTTCACAATCCTCTCGTTCGGACCCCTCTTTTGAACTGGGAAGTGATTCGGTCGGTGTCATCTGTCAACTCACCTCAACGTTCTAACCCGACCTGTCCTTGAAAGCCTACCATATGGGTACGAATAACAAGAGTGCTTTCTTCCTGACCAGAATCAAACTGAAACTTAGTCACAGGCGTAACGAAGTTGGAAGTTCTTCTGTATGGGAAGTAATGACTACTCAATCAAGTCAACCATAAGGTAATTAACACATTACCAGCAAGTATCAGCTGTCACAAAACCTGCCATGGGACGGCATGACAGTCAGTTGGAGCAACAAGCTTGTGCGCATCATATCTTGCCAGATGCTTCCAGGCAGGCTGGCATATGTATATGCTCTTTTGCACAGTATTTCACTGTATCTGAATCGTTACTCCTTAGCATTTAAGCATTGGTTTAGCATACGGTAAAACTAATGCTCCAAGACTATCTCAGTGAGATAATTCATGAAAAAATACAAGATTTTCCCCTTTGTGTGGCAACCGGATGTCTGAGGCAAGGGGAGTAGCCTCACTCAGTCACCGTGGAGCAGTGGTGAGGGAAGGTTTTAGTAACCTTTCTCCCGGAGTGCTCTCTGCCCTCGCGTGGCAACGTTGGACCATCAGGACCCGCCCTCACCGCACAACCCCTCACCCATTCCACCTCTATATCGTCGAATCGGCCAAGATGATGACCGAGGTGAGTGTAATGCTGGTGTTTCCCTCAGGTGAAGAGTAGCAGCCGCCGCTAGACCTGCTGCCTTTCTTGAATGATGCAAACATTTCTCAGAAATCGATGCAGATTCGTGAATAGGTAAACAACTAAAGATATGAATTCAATCTAGTGTCAGTTTTGAGTTTAGTGTAATTCATAGTTACTTGAAGAATACATTGAAGAAGGTACGCACCTATTAAACAGAAATTGCCATAGACTTATTAAAGTGCCGGAAAAATAAAGAAATTGTTCAACACTGTACCAGGATCTTCAGTCGTCCTTAAGAGTTAACGCTCACCTCGGGTTGTTCTCTGCCTACCAGTCACAACACGTTTCGTTATCCGCTGTCCCTTTAAACGATTACCATGACCAAGCTAACCTTGCAAGACCGACAAAACTAGCCTGGTTTGCCGCAACAGTTGGCCAGGAATGGGTTACGGAGGCAAGGGGTTAGAGCAGGTGGGTTTATCGCTGTATAATTGACGCAAGTTGAGGGTTGAATGGAGAGGCGGAGCGAGAGTTGACGGGTGTCGGGGCAGAGGCACATGCTATTGATCTTACCACACCTCTCACGCTCATCTCGCAGCTTATGTGTGTGTGCGTGTGTGTGTGTTTGAAAATGTCTGCATACATGTGTCTGAGTGCGTCTTTTTTCATGTGATATGTTCATATGTGCAGTTGAGTGCATGGTAATTTTTATCGTTGGCGTTTGAGTGCCTCCTGCCTGCTTGCTGTTATGGTGTTCAAGTGCGTGCGTTAGCGTGCGCTTTGGGGCATTTGTGTTCGCGTTTCAGTGCATTTGTATATGAAGAGTACTGATTACATGAACACATACTGTGCATACGTTGAAACTTCTGACCTCAACTGTGTCTTTCCTTGAAAGTGTGCTAACTCGTATTAATATGTGATAAGTGTGTGTTTATTAGATAATTTTGTTATCTTGTGGTAGGGGCTTCTGTGTTTGTGTGGTGTTACACAAATCAGTTTTATGCCGTCTTAAGTTTGATGTGCCTTCAAATGTATGTGAATACATGCTTTTGTATAAGTGCCTTCGAGGGGTGGGATGTATAAGGTGTTGCATTCATATTCTGAGTTTGTTTATGTATATGCTTGGTGTATGGTGTCTATGTGGGATTAGTACTGTAGAGTGTTGATATGTGTGTTTGGGGATTGATATGTCGATTTTCTTGATGTTAAACTTTGTTGTGAATATATATATATATATATATATATATATATATATATATATATGGGGGGGGGGGGCCATTTCTTTCGTCTGTTTCCTTGCGCTACCTCGCAAACGCGGGAGACAGCGACAAAGTATAAAAAAAAAAAAAAAAAAAAATATATATATATATATATATATATATATATATATAGTCGCACGTGTAGTTGACGATATGTGCATTCGAATGTTGGTGTGTACATATAATAGAGTGGTATATATATATATATATATATATATATATATATATATATATATATATATATATGGGTACTTTGTGTGTGTGTGTGTGTGTGTGTGTGTGTGTAATAGATGGTTGAATATATCTGTGTTGCTGTTTTTCTTCCTGTTGGAATATGTGTGCATTCGAGGTTTATTATGTGCACTCATGTGTTTATGAATAATTTCTTGTTAGTATCTGGATATTTTTTTGCGATATTATATGGGAATTATTTTGTACGGGTGTGTGGATGAGTCTTTGCTTTAAGATTCGTATTCCCCATTTTGCGTTTTACTGTTGAACCCATTCTGTGGGATAAGAACGCTTTGGTACTTTAGTCTTTTCTTGCAAATTATGCTTGATATCTTTGTATGCTTCAGGTGTGTTCTACCATATATACTTTTGAGTACTGTATGAAGAGGGAGTTTTACACTTGCAGGGCCCCATCTCTTGAACCCTCTCTGCATATCGAACAACTTTTGTATGGTGTTTGCATTTACTGTTTCCTCGTTTACTGTATGTGGTGTGTGTGTGTAGATTTTATGTAAATATTTTCGCGTTTTGTTAGTCACAATATTTGTGCACTCATACGTCAGTGCATTGAAATCTGTGGAATTTAGAGATCGCACTCTTGAAAATGTAATCAGTTACTTATGTATAGAGCACGGGGAAGATCTACACTTATGTGCATCTGGGCCTAAGGTTATGCACCTTTTGAGCGTCGAAATGTTGAAGTGTGTGTTTTGGATCAATTATATATTCATATGAGTCTACGCCTGTACATATCTTGTTTGTGCATATATGTGTGTTTTGTCATGTGAACGTGTAAACTAAATATGAGTGTTCTGGTCCGTCATATTCAGTATAGAAAAAAAGAAAAAACAATCTGGCGAAGAAGCATGTTGTCAAGGTGTGTGTTTGGAACGAGTGCAGGCTGGTGTGTCTGACTTTAATGTTGACGTCAAAGTATACTTTTCAGAACAGTCTGTGTTGGCATGTTCGTTTCTGTCATAAAATGCTTTGCATCATGTGTCTTACGATTTTTTTTTTCTCATCTGGGTTTTTATTTGATCACGATGGTTTCGTGAAAACTCTTGCTTATCGTACATTTTTCATGAGAAAAATATAATCAAGTGAAGCGTACATACGAGTGTATGTATCATAACGTATACGTATATTCAGAGTAAGAACAAGCACTGTTAGTATCTTCACTACTTTCTTGTCCGAGCGAAAGACGTTGTCCTTTGGTAGTGGGTTTTCTGGTTTGCCTCGGGATCCCTTTCTGGGAGGTCGTGCGGAAATGCCCCGAGTAAAGGAGATGGCCAGGCCGCTACCACTGTAACATTCAAGAGGAACGCGCGCGTGCAAGCACTTGGCGGAGCTCTTCCCGTGGCCGCTACTGCCCTCCCAGTCGCTCTTCCCGTGGCCGCTACTGCCCTCCCAGTCGCTCTTCCCGTGGCCGCTACTGCCCTCCCAGTCGCTCTTCCCGTGGCCGCTACTGCCCTCCCAGTCGCTATCCTAACCTAAAACCGAACCGAACACAACAACGCTGTCATAGAAATGTTCTGGGTAACGATTTCTTTTTTTTTTTTTTTTCTTTTTTAACTGATATACTAAAATACACTTACTGTGAAGCGGCTTAACGGCTGTGTTCTTCAAAACCCGAAAGACCAGATGGAAAGGAGGATCCTCATCGTTTTCCGCAGTGCTGTCATCAGACTGGTGGACACACTTGTAGTCTTTACCTCCAGCTGCGATGATCGACCACACCCAGGTAATGTCAAGACCCTGAAGTTTTAAAAGAAAAAGAAGATACTCAGCATAGAGCTACTTATTGTGTACAATGAACTAAAACTTTCTACAGACTTACATAAAGAGAGTCTTTTAAAAAGACTCTCACACCCTTCCTCTTCCCACGCCTCCTCCAAGGCCTGTCGCTCTTCTCTTATCAGCTGGCGACTTGACATTTAATTGAGAGGCCAACTCAGCCCCAGGCTAGAGGAGGCTTCAGGCGCGACCGATGGTGCAGCATAAGGCCTTCCTTCCAGACACAAACAGCCATTTCCAGAAATTAACAGATTTTGATCTTTTGTTTTACGAGTAATATACCAAAGACCACTGTAGAATACTATCTAATATCGAGAATTAAGACGATCATTGTACTTACTGATTAATGTGTTTAGGGGAACGAGAACACTACTCACCTACAAGTGTCTACCATGAGATTTTGCCGTGGGGTAGAGCTAGCTCGTAGTGCACACACACACACTCATACATACAGAGAAAGGTTGTTAGTCTGCTTATGCGTACAAAGATAAGGATATAACACGGAGGAAGAATGTCTTTCCTGAACAACGCTCGTTTATACTGGTATCAATGTATTCTGTATATGATCATGATCCATCTGGCACCTATGATCGACAAGTTCCTCATACGTACATAGATGCGTCTGTATTAGTAGACAATTCCATTAGTCTTTCAAACTACGTCAGTATTTGGCTTTAGGCCTATCCACTCCCAGGGTCATTAAGGTATAATCACCGGTTGAAAAATCATCTACACCTTCAGGTGTTCAAGACAATTCATAGACCATATATGTTCTCTTCATATATAGCCCCTGGAGTTTCTGCTCTTCACCGCCGAAATGGGTATTGCACTGTGACATTCAGTATCCTTCGAAAACTAAACTTTCACTCGCATTCACTTGAAGTATCCTCCTCCGACATGCGCCAATAAGCGAGCCAACATTCCATCCGGCTCCTCCTCTGAATTTACCTCAGAGCACATCACCTGCATACAACAACTGTGTTAGCTTGCATTTTGTTCCGCTGTGGCTCATCAGTAAACCGCTATCACCCACCTCTCTCTCTCTCTCTCTCTCTCTCTCTCTCTCTCTCTCTCTCTCTCTCTCTCTCTCTCTCTCATCTCGTAATCCACATCCATAAGAGAAAGAAAGACCAAATGACGACAACCCACAACGTTGGCGCACTTTCAAACCATTCATCCCTCCGCTTTCTTACACATGCATAACTTCCATTACAGAATCTCTTAAACATCATACAAGTCTTTTATGCACAGTATATAATAGAGCTTCCCAGGGCTCTACTTTTCATGTTCTCATATGCACAAGTTTCTCTTTTGAAGGCGTCCGGCGGCTAAATAGCCTCCTACTCGCCAAACTGAGGTACGTACATTTTTAGAATGTTAAAACATAAGAGGAAAGAATATACTATGGTGTGCTAGAGAATAAACTATTTACTTCAATCTGTGAATGCAAGAACAAACGGCGGTTGCAACTGTAGATGTACAAAAATTGCTGACAGGAGTGAACGTTTTTAACACCTCCAGTACTAAAAATCTATCGTTTCTAACACCTCCAGTACTAAAAATCTATCGTTTCTAACACCTCCAGTACTAAAAATCTATTTCGGCTGAAAGCAAGAATCGCAGGGGCACTGTCCTTTTGTTTCTACTTATAAAATTCAACCTCATACTTTTAAAGCTGTTGAGAAAAATGTTTATACCTGCTCTGACTGCTGCATGCACTATCATTAACTTTCTTTATAACTTTTTCTTCTGACTGTTAAAGTGCGAAAACGTCATCTCTACATTCTTCCCATCTTAACCATCCATAAGTCGTCACAGTGAGGTTATCACTCACTGTTGTACCATACGCAATGCCAGCGGTACCAAGAAGACTTATTCCTTTTTAGTTCTTACAATCTCTTCATGTTCTCCAAATCATTGTATAAAGTTATTGCCTTCGTTCAATCATGAGACATTCAACCACTCTTAACATATACGTACCCGAAATATGGAACAGCAGTTTTACCTCCACTTTCGACCATCTCACTCACCACTTCTTCTATCACCACTGTTAAATGAAATTAAGCCGTTAACCATATTGGGTACATATATGTCCGTAGACACCCCCAGTAATTTTGATTTAGGTTTAGTACTACCACGGACCTGATCCTCTGACTGCTTCAGTCAGCCATAATATGCTGACTGAACACTTTATTTTAAAGTCATTGACAATGCTGTTCAGATAAAGCGAGGCATATCATCCAGTACCATGGCAATGTTTGTTTATTTGAACTGACTGCCAGTGAACATTAAAACATTCATTTGCAGCACAGAAATGGCTAGTTATGGAAATTTAGAATAAGATCGAGTTTCCAAAATCTGAAAGTTTGTCAGAAGTTACTTGTATCGTCAACAAGAGGAGACCGTGAGAGAAAGTATCGCGAGACAACTTTACTCAAACCTTCGACTAGTTCACAACTCCACCAGCAGGACTTTGCTGTCAACGCGAGAGAGATTCTATCACTCATTTTTAGTCGTCCCATTCGACTAGCGGTCTATACTTGCTTGAATTATATACCAGATTCTAACGCGAGGTGAATTTATAATGTCGAGTGTTATATAATCAATATTTTTAATGTGTTTTCAATAAATGTTACAAGATTGACAAAGAGATCATATCTAGCGTAGAGAGATTTTATGAGTTCAGAGATGTTGGCTTCAGATGTGTCACTTTTCGGAGAACGATTTGATTACTGCGGATACCGTGGAAGAAGTTAATTGATTATAAGGGATGAAAAACAAAAGATCTGCTGTTGAATGAAGTTATTTGGTAGCTATTAGACTTCAGGCCTATCAACTGACAGACTCATTTAAGTCCTTTACCTTGAAGTTTTAACCAAGTGAAAACAACACTATATGTGTTAAAAGATAATTGTATGGGTGTATGCTTTCACAATGGTTACATGTTTCTTGTAAGGGCAAGGAAAGGAGATGGCTTTACTGTTCACATACTTACTACTCTGTTTACTGTCGACTCTACAATGAATCGAGTTATATAAGAATTATTGATTGAAATAACTTAAAAAGAAAAAACAATCTAAGTGGAGTTATTTAGTGTACAATTTAGGAAATAACTGGAAGGGGTGACCCCATCAGTTGATTAATAGAAAGCAATTATTTATATAATGAAAACCTGCGATTAAGTTTTGAAGACTATTCTGTTTGGAAAATTGTTGTATACAGTACAAAATATGTTGAGTACTGATTTGAAAAATAAAATCCTGTGTGTTGCTTTCAGTTTCACACGTGTACAGTTCATGTTTAGGGTTAACGATTGTTGGGCAGGCATTAAACTGGAATGAATTCGTAAAGTGACACTTTGTATAATTCTAGTGAGATAAAATAAATTTTTCTCGACATTGATTTAGCTCTTCATGACTCGCGTAATGTACGAAAAAATGTGTGTGTCGAGTTTCGCCATTTTTGTTATAACGTTTACTTTGATAACTTTATGTTATTTCTCAGAGTTCCTTTTTTATTTGCGTTTTTACCTCGATTCTGTAAAATGCAAATATACTGGAATGGAGGCTCATAGAACCGTTCAAACGCCACTGCGCAGCTCTAGTGCGCATGTTTACTTTGTGCCCGTGGTAGCTATGGTGATAGTGAGTGTTTTCCCAGTACAAGTGTAGTTTGCAACGCAAGCTGAACCTTCGCTCTTTACTGTAAAGAATTTTGTGTTACATAACAGTAAGTGTAGCCAGACCAGTGTGTAAAAATCCAAGGCATTCGATTGGAGGAAAAAATTTCCTTCATGTTGATAGCTAGTCAGTGATAGCCAACAAGAAAGCCAACCGCTGTGCATTTTGACTATGACCTTGGAATGTGAAATTGATTCTTGCATGCCGTTGGAGTTGTGTATTTTATTCTCCTGCAAGAACTGAGACATCGCCCTTAGAACTAAGTCAAGCGAGGACACGAACCTGATTGTGTTTCACAGCGAGTCTTCAGTTAGCTCAAGAGGATTTTTATTTTATTTTTTTCGCTAGATGAAGTGAATTGAAGTTTCATATTTTCCTCATTCGATCATATCATCTGTGATAGATGAAGGGAATGAAGTGTTTGATACTTTCCTCATTCGAACATATCAAGTGTAGGAAGAATAACGAAGTGATTTGAACTACGTTTGTGTAGTTAAGGAGGCCACACCCTGTTACCCTTAGACACCACAGGCCTGACCCGATTCGAGGGAGTCATAAGGCAGTCTATTATTCCTTTGAGTGAGGTAGTCAAACAGTGTCCGCAGTATACCTGGATTCAAGATAGCGTTGTTGTATTCCACTGGCCATATGTATAGTGAACATGGCCTTACAGTTATCCTCAACATCTGAATAATATTTTTCGGTTGGTTGATGTAGCTTGACGCAGATGGCCTTAAATGACCCTGATATAATTGATTGGCTTAAAGCCCAAATAACCAGCCAATCCTCTTAGTAAATTTTATTATAACGACCAACCGAAAAATACTTCCAAGGTAATCAGAGGTTTTCCGTTCGGTGGCTAAAATCAGATGTTGGGGCTAGAAGTCGATAGGCCTAAAACCCAAATAATAGCTAACATGAATAATGGACTGACATCCAGGAACAAACCTTGGGTAAACCAGTGACACCACGTCATCAGTCTCACGAATCATTTCCTGTTATTCGTGATGAATAATGGAAGTCATCAACAGACGACATCTTACTTTCCTCCTTTACTTCATTCTCTTTTCATCGCCTTCTCTTCAACCCTCCACACTCCCAGAAGCCCTCCAACAAACCTTTCCCAAAATCTTCAACTCCCAAACTTTTTTCCCCTCCAGTGAACAGAGAATCATCCCTCGGAACTTTTTTCTCCCATATTTATAGTACGTTATCACCTTGAACATGTGGACGTCTAATGTCCTTCAGCGTTCGAGTTGCTGTGGTGACTGCGCAAGCTGCATGTAGCCAAGACATTCCCGCTGGAGTCTCTGATCTTACATAAAGTCTGAGACGGTCAACATCATTTCCATATGTTCGCCAGACTTCCTTGATACAGTTAAAGATTTACCTGACCCTTAACCTTATACTCTCTGGAATTTATGTTTTCTTGGCAAAATGTGGACCAAATTATTGTAATCAATTTAATCCAGGACAGAACGTAATATTCCAATGTACATTTTCTTTTTAATACATTGGACGTATTATACTGGTCCTCCTAAATGTGGACTGCCGTTAGATTAAAAAAATGAATCCTAATATTATATATGGGTAAAATATATTACTAATACTCCTCATTACACTTTCGATGCATTACAGAAGTTATTAGAAATCCTAAAGGCTGGTCTGGTACTGAATCATTTTAAACGAATTTTTTTGTGGTATAACATTTGTCTTGAGTATCATTGTAAATGAAAGTATAATCCTGTTATTTCTTCTATATAAGTGCAGTTTCTATGTAAAAAGATTGACAGAAAACAGGAATAGGGCCACACTTTTATGGGTATTGGAAATGGCTGGATTTAAAAAAAAAAAAAAAAAAGGGCGGGGGAGGGGTGTCATATCAACGCTATTCCAGAAGTGTGATTTATCCCGGAGAAAAAAGACTAAGGCATTTTTAAAAAACAAATAGAATATTTCATTTGGAATGACAAAGAGTCCAATTTAATGACAGGTATGGTGATCTTCATCGCTCTCATGTTTATACGTATAGGATGTGAAGCAAAGCAATTTTGTTCTTGAATTTATGAAATTCAAGAAAATGGCATGATTTAATCCTGGTTATTTTTTTAAGGTAAATATTTGAACCATCCAAACTTTACAATTTTTTCTTTTTTTAAGCGAGTAAGTTGGATGGGATCAGTACGCGACAATACTACCATCGCATCCCTACCGCTGGGCCTGCCGCCACTTAGGTGATGGTGGAGAGTTCTGGCTGAAAGCTGAGGGGTTTGACGTGCCTGGATAATGTTTATCTTTACTCCACCCCCACCCTCTGTATCTCTCACTCCTCTTTATCTCTCTCCTTCAACGCCACTCCTATTACCCTCCTTGAACATTCCTTCATCATATTTGATCCTTTCTACTTATTTATTGTTTTTTGCTATAAGTTTCTTAATTAAATTTTTTTTTCTTTACGGTATAGTTTCTCTTTGTTCAGTCGTTTTCCTCCCGATCGATTCTTCCCATTATCTGTTTTTCTCTGTTGCTAATATTTCTATCTTTTTCCCCCTCTTGGTCATTCGTCTGCATTTTCCTCCTCAGTCGCTGTCTTTTTTTCAGCCTCACATACACGTTTGTTTGTGACTCTTCAGTTCCCAAACAAACCCTCCCTTCATCTCACACATAATCACTCGACATGTAACGCACACGATTATTTAAGAAAAAAAAAATCTGTGCTGTGCTCTAGCCCAGCCTAAAGGCGAAATTTCGGAGTCACTTGTAGATAGGTACCGTACACTCTTACCTAAATGGTCACTTAAGTTATAAGGATAGAGCAACGTAAGGAACATATTTACCATCCCTCCCCCTCTTTTTTAACCAACTGATAATTCAACTCATTCTAAATCCTAACCTAGATTACCTACATATGTTGTTGAGGTGAAGTTTCAACATTTAGTATTACTACGGCTTTGGAAGTCAGGCCTTGTATGTGTTAAGATTTTTCTTTTAGGAGAGATGAGTTTATATATTCAAAGATTTCTTAATTCTTCGCAAGAGTCTTAACGAAACCGGTTGTGAATTGGTAACTTCGTATATTTAAAGGGCTTGGCTTCGTTGATGCCCTGTTACGTGAACCTGTTCCAGGTCTGAGTGAGACGTGGAATGAAAGATGGTTAAAGAAATATATTCTCGAAAATGTTACACTCTGGATGAAACCACTGAACGCACATTTTTCACCCCATATTTGAGTGGTTTTGAGGGGAAAATGAATGATCGGACAGGGTTAAGTTAGGTGACGTGGAGAAACAAGAAAAACTTTCACATTGTAAAACTGTGTGTGTGTGTGTGTGTGTGTGTGTGTTGTTTTATTAAAGTGTGCGGATGGTTCGCTGAATGTGTGTAGTTTTGATGGCTCTCGATCAAGGCAGCAGCATCTTCCGTTGGTCGGGTAAGGTGGAGGACCGACCGACCAAGGTTGAAGTCATCACCTTTATACATGATAGTCCGACTTGTGACCTTCAAAGAGATCTACACTTCACTGACATGTTAGGTCTGACCAGTTGGCATCTAGGCTGCAATACATGCAATATTCGAAAGTTTATTTTCAAGAGCAAAAGACTGCAGCCATTGCACGTGCAATGTTACCAGCTGAAGGCGAATTTCTCTTCTCGGTTCACTGTGTAGTAGATTAATCTCTGATGGTCGGTGTGGCATTCATTATTTTCGTATCCCGAACGTGAATGGACTTGTGTGTCAGTCAGGGATTCGCACCTATTGCTGTCTAAATAATATGTGAGAATTGCGGGAATGCAGTCAATATTGTTGCTGCCTTACTTATCAAATTTATTCGTTACACTCTCCTTCAACGCCAGGGGCAGGAAATGTGTGTGTGTGTGTGTGTGTATGTGTGTGTGTATATATATATATATATATATATATATATATATATATATATATATATATATATATATATATATATATATATATATATATGTCAGAGATTTGTTATTACAGTGGTCGGATTTGAGCACCAATCTGAACGTTGATTGGTTCGCCGGGTAGACGACGCGTCCATATGAGTTTGCTGATTGGTTTCCCCCCGGCTGATACGAAAGATCTTATCCCGTGGTTGTTTGCCCAGTAAATTGTCACTTGAGCTTATTTTTCATCATTTTATTAATGGTGTTAACGATGGACTCAGGTCAACATTGGCTTATTATCGGACAGATCTTAAATTTTCGTCGTCTTGTGATACACGGTCGTAGAGAGGAGAAATTAACCAAGGCGCTGTATATATTACTGCCTTAATATCAGTTAGCTTTTTTCCTTAAAGATATTTTCATTCGTATTTTGATGTGGTTTACTTGATAAATTCCTAGGATGATAATGATGACACAGATGAGAATGAAATATGCTTTGGCAGGACTGAAGTGATAGCCAGAAAGGGATAACGCATATCGTCAGAAACTAAAACGGGAGAGAAAAATTTCTGTCTGAAAATTGACATTGAGTCACTACTGGACACGCAGAGTGATTCTGATGCGATGACGAGAGAGTCCGGTGTTAACACTTCTGAGCACGACGCTTGGCGGTACGCACGCCCCTTGGTTACGACGGTACAGCCCTTGGTTACGACAGTACAACCCTTTGGTTATACAACCCTCGGTTATGATTGTATGACCGTCGACTTGACCTAAAGACCAGGTCAGAGGTTACGCCATCATGCTCAGGGGGGTCTTACCGTTGCGCTCAGGGTAGTTAAGGAATTCTGCAGTGGTTCAATTTACCGTAAAACCCGGTGGAAAATAGGCGCTTAACCGGTGTGCTGAAGGTCGTTTCATGGTCCAGAAGAGACAATAAAGGAAAACATTAAACCTGAAATAAAACTGAAAGATTAGTATGAGCTTAAAAATTTCGGTAAAAAAGATGAATGGAAATGTTCAAGAAAATAGTTTTAAGCAAAAAGTAATTGATGATATTGCCAGTGTGTGTATTCTAGTGTTGCCATGTTACCAGGCAAGTTGCCAGTCTGTGTTATTACTTAGCGTTGCCATGTTACCAAGCAAGTTGCCAGTCTGTGTAATCTAGTGTTGCCATGTTACCAAGCAAGTTGCCAGTCTGTGTTATCTAGTGTTGCCATGTTACCAGGCAAGTTGCCAGTCTGTGTTATCTAGTGTTGCCATGTTACCAGGCAAGTTGCCAGTCTGTGTTATCTAGTGTTGCCATGTTACCAGGCAAGTTGCCAGTCTGTGTTATCTAGTGTTGCCATGTTACCAGGCAAGTTGCCAGTCTGTGTTATCTAGTGTTGCCATGTTACCAGGCAAGTTGCCAGTCTGTGTTATCTAGTGTTGCCATGTTACCAAGCAGGTTGCCAGTCTTGCCATGATTCTCACTAGGGTTGCGTGGACATGTTAGCGGAGGTCTTGCCCTAGTTTAAAGTCACACGTCTCACTATTACCTTAAAAGATACAGATCTTACGTCATCAGATTAAAAAGTGATGCGTTAGCGATGGATTATACCACACTTTTCTCAATGTTTGCGCTTCTCTTTGTGTTTTCTGCTATGGGCCCTTTTAAGGTTAAGATTTGCCGTGTGGAAGTTCTGTAAGATAATTCATATAAACTCAATTTTGATGTATAGGGGCAGCCCTCTAATGTCGACACACCCATTCAACTTTGTATCAAAAGAAAAGGCATTCATGGCTTCCGATATCTCGTTTCGCTAATAAGTTTTATTTAAGATTACATATATGGGGGGGGGGGGGAGTTTATTTCTGAATGTCACTTTATTTGTAACCTTTGCTGAGATATGTGTACGACATTTGTTTCATCTGCTGGACTGGGTTATGTAAGGGAGAGAGAGAGAGAGAGAGAGAGAGAGAGAGAGAGAGAGAGAGAGAGAGAGAGAGAGAGAGAGAGAGAGAGAGAGAGAGAGAGAGAGAGATCTTGTAATTTTAAAGTCTCTCCAATTACGACTTTATCAAGAGAGTTGATTACCGTTTCGGCTTAACGTACAGGATTCTCAGAAAGTGTTAAGAGATGGAGAAAGTTCTCATATACACAGCGAAAAAATTATTTTCACATTTTACATTTTTATATTTTGATATTTTGTTGCCCTACCCGTTGTCGAATTATTCTTTTTTCATATATCTCTCTCTTATCTTTCATTACTTTGAATTACTTACCAAGGTTTTTCCTTGTTTGCCTCTCTGTGGATTTTGTTTGTTACTTAACAAAGTCGAATGTTTGATTAATACGCTCATTTCCCCCCTCGCGTTTTGACTGATTTATAAGAAGACTGATGGCTGATGTCTTTGTTGTGTGAGATGTGATGAATTGCTTCAACCCAAATATTGTGAGTGGTCATTTACACTGGTCCAACTTCAAATTCAACAACATCTATCAGCAGGAAACCCTTAAAATCGAACAACTTATGTCGCGCTGAGTCTCATCTCCCCAGAAAAATATTTTGATCTGACCGTAATATTTTCAACATGGTTCTATTTTCCATATTAGGTAGAGTGATGAGCCACCGGTGACCCTGACACACAGGCTTCAAGCAATCATACCTTGTGATCATCATTTAAGGTGGGGGAACGCAGTGTCGCAGAATCTATTTAACATGTCAATAACAAACATACATTTTCCCTTAATGTAATTTAAGTTCAGGGGGAACTCACTTGCTCTTGCTTCATGTTCATTAAATGCGGACGAGGTTGGAGGGAAATAAGATACCAACCGTGAACCTTATGTGTTGTTACCCTGTACATTAATGAAGATGTCAAATAAACTGATGAAAAAAAATCGCATCTTTAATGCTTATGAAAGAAACGAGTTGAGGGGGGACCTCATGAAACTGTCGAATTAAGCAGAAAAAAAAAATTATAAAATGCGAGTTACCCGTCGACCTTGGCAACTTTCTGTTTAAAACGACGTTGATGGCCGTCATGACTCCGTCCGTTGATGGACCTAAAGGCGAAATAACCAAGGACCGAATTGATTACTATGGCCATGCCTACAGTGAGAGCGCGTAAGGTCGGAGGATTACCTTGAAAACCCGAGTAAAAGTGTCTAAGTAGGCACAAAAATATATGATGGTCCTGACAGCCACAGAGAGAGAGAGAGAGAGAGAGAGAGAGAGAGAGAGAGAGAGAGAGAGAGAGAGAGAGAGAGAGAGAGAGAGAGAGAGAGAGAATTTTACGTATGTTAAGGTAAACTTCTGTAATTCTGTCAGTTACTTTCGTCCGCGTGAAATGATGTGTGCATATGAAGACATCTACATGCTATGATCATCTTGGCCGTAGTTTTCTTCGTCTAATCATTTTTCCGTTCGAGTTTGTTTGTACGGAGTACGTAGAATGCTTACGTTTTGTTTGAACGTATTATTTGTCGCTGTATGATTATTTCACGTCCAAGAACGTATGCTTTACCGTCTTATATGTTCGTAGCGTTCTGTCGTCTGTAAGCCAAGTCTGTTATAGTTACGTTCATCTCTACAATGGACACCTTCGTCTCTTCGTGGTTTTTTGATTCACTTATCTATTGTTTTTCTGCTTGGAAGGCTTACAAAATTGTTTGCGCTTGAATATTTTGTTCCAAACTGTGACGTCAAATGATCGTTGTTTTTGCAACGTGGTCTGTAGGCCATCAATCTCTGCCTCACAGTTTAGTGTGACAGTGAGTAAAGTCGATATGTGTGGGTGAACGGTCGGGGTCCCGGAACAAAAGTGATTTTTATTTTTTTGCTGCTAGATCGGCCCAAGTTATTGTGCACTCCAGCCCATCCTACGGGCGGTGGCGCAGAGGAGGAAACAAGATAACAAAAATGAAGTTTCCCCTTAGGCTCGGCCTCAGAGACTGACATAACAAGTTACATAGTAAACGAGCTATTTACGACGAGAGAGCAACAGTGACAGAGTTACGTAACGAGTTGTATGACGGGTGGAATAATGATAATAACAGTCAAAGGTAAGATGCTTTTCAAGTAACTGGAGTCAAATTTTGCTATGGATAAAAGGCGTCATATCTGATTGTGAGCCTCACCTTAGAGGGAGTAACGTGAGCTGAGTCTGTGGTGCGAGGGAGGGAGAGAGGGAAGAATGATGCCGGAGAGGGTAATTTCCCATGGGACAGGGTTATGCAGCTGCTGTCTCGCATGGCGAAGTTCATGAATACCAGAGATTATTCGTTTTAGTTATTCATTTGGACGGACGTGTCGCTTTGGGAGGGTAAAGCCTGGGAGACTTTAGTACACGGGGTTTGGCTTGCGTGAGCACCCATCCGGATCCCGGAAAAAAAAAAAAAGACTGATATCAGTTAGGAGGACCGAATGCTTTACATATATTTAGATAGTCTGTTGTTCTGGGATGATTTCAGTTAGGAGGACCCAATGCTTTACATATATTTAGATAGTCTCTTGTTCTGGGACAGCCCAGGATAATTTTTGAGTAGTCTCATTTTGTATTATTCCATGCCTGTCTGTCAGGCTCCAGGGCAGACAAATGTGCAGCACAGTCAACCGAAGAAAGAATTTGTGCTAGACATAATTGTAATAATTTCTACGTTTGTTATGTATGCCACGGAAGACCATACGCGCGCCCTAACTGCGTGTATGGTCCTGGGCCAAGTTTTATGAAATCATCTTTAAACTGTCCGTTTTTGTTTGTTTCCTGAGGATGTAGTGTGGATTTACATGTTCGGTTCCCTGTCGGACTTGGTGAAGATGTTACACGAGCCAAGATGAAGGAGAAAAAGGGAAATTCATTGTCCCGCTCGGGGATCCACCACTCTCTCTCTCTCTCTCTCTCTCTCTCTCTCTCTCTCTCTCTCTCTCTCTCTCTCTCTCTCTCTCCCACAAGCCCAAGGCATCTCTCGTCGCAAAGGTAGAACAGCGTATTTATGAGTGATACTGATCTCTCCCCTGCTCCTACACAATAGACGGTATAGCAGCAACCATTTTCCTCACTTAATGAATAACAGAGCACCAAGAACCCTTCCCTCCCCATAGCTGCTAACAATACCTTCCTCCCGATGTGACCCCGGCCACCAAATAACTCCGGCTGGGATTTGTAAGTCACCGCTGGAGAACAGAAAACGATAACCTCCACAGCTTTTGGGGTGGCGGGGTGGCGGGGTGGCGGTGGGAAGCGTGTGGGGGAGAGGGAACGGTGGGGGAGCCATGTTCGCGGAGCACCAGACGATCGATGTTGTGTTTATTTTTTTTTTTTTTATTTATTTTGCACAGCTCATTCAAGTCCGCGTCACTCGGCCCCCTCCAGTTGCCGCTACTGGTTCCGTGGGTGGGGCTCGTACGCAGCACAAAAGCTTGGCAGAATGACTGATGTCTTATGAAAAGTATCTAACGTACTTATACGTAACTGTCATTTATTAAGTTGTGTTCTTTCGAGGTAAAGTGGACAGCGGTTGGTGTTGTGTTTAAGTCGTCTTTTAACTAAAGCGTTTCAGCCATATTACACAAGTTCTATAATTTCACGAGCACGACGGTACGACCCTTTAGCACGACGGTAAGATGTCTGAGCACGACGGTAAGATGTTTGAGCACGACGGTAAGATGTCTGAGCACGACGGTACGATGTTTGAGCACGACGGTGAGATGTTTGAGCACGACGGTGAGATGTTTGAGCACGACGATAAGATCTTTGAGCTCGACGATATGATCCTTAGGTATGGAGGAGTGACCGACCAATTACCTGACCCGTAGTAGGTGGGTCTTGTCGGAAGAGCCTCGGCCGTCATACTCGAGCATCGCATCGTCGTCCTCAAGAGAGTTTTGAACACGACCAATCTCTGGCGTCGTAAAATATCCTCCAACAGATTTATCATTTACTCCACCGTCGTACACAACTCCCCGTACGCTATACCAGTTACGACTGGTATTATCATAATGCTGGCACCCCACCGTATCATGGAGAGGGGGTTCCTTTTCTCTAGAGAACAAACTCTTGCATTCTGAATATATGGTTCGACGTCATAATTCCGTTGGCGAGTCATACGATGACGTCAGTCCTCCATGACGTCAGTAGTCTATGACGTGTGGTAGTGTTGGTGGCGGGGTTGCGACACGCCCCTTGTAGCCTCTGCTCCTTGCTGGAGATTAACTTCATAAAAAAAGAACATTCTCGGTGTGAGATCGCGTCACATTTTTAGAAAATGCGTATCACAGACTTACGAGGTTGAATGCCAAGTGGTGGTTTTCTGTGGTTTTATTCCCTTTTTTTTCCGTATCTATTCTAGGGTTCGTGGGTTGGAGTGGAGGCTAAATGGGAGAGAAATTAAACCGGGTGTGTGTGTGTGTGTGTGTGTGAGGGGGGGGGGGGGGGATTTCCACAGTCTCTAGCGATCATTGTTGCAAATTTCCACAGTCTCTAGCAATCATTGTTGCTAATTTCCCGTCTCTAGCGATCATTGTTGCTAGTCACTCATATAACTAAGATTTTTTTTTCTTTTTCTTTCATAAATTTCGTTTTGGCCGGTAGAGTACATGGGAAGGGTAGACATCGGGAGTCCATGATGGTCCACTCCGATGTCATACACATTCATCATGGGAAAGTTGGACCGTTTCAAGAATGTTCGATTTCATAGTCTAACTGAAAATGGTTTGGGGTTCCGTTGGCAGTAAGAAGAGAGAGAAAAAAAATATTTGCAACATATAAATGTGAAGTTATCTCGTTTATCAGGGATTAAGATCTGCCTGTAATAGCTCGCGTGCCTTCAGGTGAAATGATTCGATGTCTGAATAGTTCCTTGTACTGTGGGAGAGGCGAGAGGAATGTCTGGAATGGGTTCTTGGTAACACCAGGTCACAACATTCCGTGTGAAATACTCAATAGTACCCACAAGAATTTTATCTATGGCCTTAAATAGGTATGTATGTTCCGGCGGTTTGACCATCATGGAGTGCTGCAGACAAACCAGATAAGATTAAGCGCATGAGGCGAAGACATACATCCCTTCTGCGCAATGTGAGGTAGAGATAAGGCCCTCCTTATCAGCTTGGCGTTATCAACACCAGCATGGAATATCCTGCTATATCCGCTGCTTCAGGAGTCGCTGTGGGAGTGAGTGTTAGTGTGTGGCAGGTGCTGGAGGAAAATGGTGCAACACATTCGACTGTACAGTGAACCAGTTATGAAAATTTGAACGCTGGGTACTTGTGCTGTTACTGTGTGTAGGGTTATGATGATACATTTTACTCTTCGTGATCTTACATCATGGTTTAGTAGCATATTTTCAACTGATTTATTTTTTTTTATATCTTTTTTTCCACGCTTTCTCATTGTAAAAGCTTTACGATGCTTGTAAGAAAGCTGGCGCGCGCGCACACACACACACACACACACCGGAAGTGCATAGCATCCGAAAGTAAAAGGTTTTTGAAACCCAAGTTTTATGAACTGCTATGAATGCATGCATGCATGCATGCGTGCGTGCGTTCACTAGCCACGCTGCGCCAATTGGAACGCTAGATTTTAGCGTCTTTTGATGAGATCTGAACAATGAAGACAAACTGAAAATCTGAAGGCTGGTAAACAAGCGATTGTTCAAGACAATCGCTTGTTTACCAAATGGCGTCCTAGCTTCGCCCTTTCGATGTATATCAACTGACTGTTATATTTCTCTCTTGTGTCTCCCCTGATGATGTGATTATTACACGAAAGTGCGCTTGGGAACTTATCGTGTTTCATTTTCCCCGTGGACCCATAGGAATATATATATATATATATATATATATATATATATATATATATATATATATATATATATATATATATATATATATATATATATATATTCAATTCAAATTAGAAAATATTTAAATTTAAGTCGAGATAAATCAATACACGAAATTATGAACGCACTTGCTCTTCCCCTCCCTGCTTAGTCACGTGCGCATTTCCCCCCACTACTTGAAACCGGGTCTCAGGCGCACTTTTCACCTACAGTAAACCGGGGCACACAAACACTTTTCCACACTTCAGACCGGGTCATGTATGCACTTCTTCCTCCACTTCGGGTAACATACGCACTTTACCCAGTTTTTTCTAGAATGGGATTGATTCGGTACGTTTACCAGATACCCAAGTTAAGTCGCGCAGCCAGTTGCTTAAACTAAAAACTAAAAATCAATCAGAAATTGATCGAAAGCTCCCTCAGTAACCCTGCACCAGTGGATAAAGGAGGATAATACAGAAGACAAGAAAGAAAGAAAGAAAAAACGAAACAGAGACAAGTGAGAAATGGTATTCTTCAAGGATGTGGTGTGGAATTTGAAGGTATGTGGTAGAGTATGAAGTGAGGTCTAGTTAGCACTGGTTCCCAGTCTTAATGAGTGGCGTAACTTTTACTTCTTTCTTCTCTGCATGTAACAAGATAAAAGTCACTGTTTTACACAGTAAGATAAGTTGAATAACTATCAAATAAACCTCATTAGTTGATATATATATATATATATATATATATATATATATATATATATATATATATATATATATATATATATATATATTTACACAGTAAGATAAGTTGAATAACTATCAAATAAACCTCATTAGTTGATATATATATATATATATATATATATATATATATATATATATATATATATATATATATATATATATATATATATATATATATATATATTGCACAACAATGGATTATTTAAGATATCGTGGTATTGAGAAATCGTACTCACAAAATATACATATTTGAAGAAAAAAAAATGCGAATGTTTACCATAACCAAAAGACTATCATTAT
Organism: Panulirus ornatus; assembly: GCF_036320965.1. Classification (NCBI taxonomy): domain Eukaryota; kingdom Metazoa; phylum Arthropoda; class Malacostraca; order Decapoda; family Palinuridae; genus Panulirus; species Panulirus ornatus. Next base: position 3,643,870 of record NC_092239.1, read on the forward strand.
TACATCTTTTCTCATTATGCAGGCAGTCAGCAACCATTTCATGTTCCCAAACAAACTTTCGTCCATTAATGAACTAAATATAAACATGAGATTGTCAGACATACGTATGACACTATACTGTCTAACCAAAATTTAATTACCAGATAACTTTGCCTCCAGTTCAGTGGCTATTATGCATTGAGGACCATACCTTCTCGATGATGAATTTGTAGATTTTTTTCATTTGCTTAAAAATCCTAAATAATAATAATAATAATAATAATAATAATGATGATGATAATAATAATAATAATAATAATGATAATAGTAATAATAATAATGATAATAATAATAGGAGGAGGAAGATAATGTGTCTAGCCATCACCTCAGACACAGCCGAGGTGGCAATATCTATAGAAACAGCAACTCTCGAACGAATGATCTCAGGTCGCAGGTGGCGGCGGGGGCTAAAAGTACCAAGTACTGCTGGAGTATGCAGGTTTGATCAGTTACTCGATATTTCTATGTTCACAATTTTCAAGTACAATAAGTGGTGCTTGTAGGATTAAACGCGTTACGGGCAGACTTGTAGGTTAGGTATTTAGCATTTTTTGCTTTCTTTAGGATAGCAGAGAGAGAGAGAGAGAGAGAGAGAGAGAGAGAGAGAGAGAGAGAGAGAGAGAGAGAGAGAGAGAGAGAGAATACTACCCACGTATGTCCTGTTTGTCGTAAAAGGCCACAAAGGAGGAACAGGGATTGGAAATCCCCCCCTTCTGTATTACTACTTTTCCTAAAGAAGGACTATAGTAAGGAGCTAAGTAAGGGCTCTTTCCCTTGAGGCTCAGCTGTTTGTATCTGACGCTACTCCGTTATGGCGGGAAACAGCAACCAGGTTTGGGGGGAAAAAAAGAAAGCATTTACTCCTAACGTAACATAAAAAGATCGTACTGAGGTATATTATACAAGATAGGCTACAGATATGAGACAAACAAATGATACACTAGTCCTCATACTGTAGATATTATCGCTCGTGTATTTAAGAGGATGTGAGTATTACATAGTATGCTTATATATTTTATGAGGGAGAGATATATGATACGTAAGTACATTTTTAGGCGTTCCTTTTATTTGTATAATGATTAATATGAGCGAATAAGGGATGGGCCATATCTTAAGAGGGGGAACAAACCTGGTCGTTGCCCAGCGTCCATGAAAGCGAGTTTATATCCCCTCAAACGCAGCGGGTATCACCAGGTGGGACTGAAAGAACAAATACTCGCTATCTTCTCCAAAGGAGCCGCCCTTACCCTGCCTCGGGACCACTTCAGGTTATGTCCTTTAATGCCGGCTTGCGTTTGGACAATTCGGTTGCCAGAGAGTATTTTAAAAGTCCCTCCTTCGATTTTTTTTGTATGCACACTTGAAGGATTCTTTTATGTTTTAACCTATGGAAAATAACTCATGTTTACCAAAAAAAAGTACTTGAGTGATAGATAAATAAATTCATTTATTTTTTTTGCTAAATTTCCAAAAAGGTTTCAGTTAAATACTATAAACGCAGTGCAAGTAAAACAAATGTGGGGGAGGAGACTGGCACTTCCTTCAAGGTTAGAGGTTACGAGTGAAAGTCACGCGCAGGTTAAATAAAAGGGATGCGTTTTATCTGTGCGTGTGCGTGCATTGTGCCATGCATCATGCGGTATCAGTCTGTCATAAAGTCAAGCATTGTAATTAATCATTCAAGAGGACCTAATGACCTTATATATGTAGCGAGAGTGTGAATGGGTCTTAGAATAATCTTAACCATATGAAGGGAATCTTTTTTTTCGGTTATAGTTATTATAACCTGACGTTAACAGCCTTTATGATCCTAATTAGTCGACTGGCCTAAAGCCTAAACCAGCTTTGAATGTTATAGGAAACTCTTGTGTGTCTGTTTATAGTATTTATTTGAGCATCAAAAATTTTTTTGAACGTGATAACAATCCTTGATATTATTTAGAATGATTGTTTAAACTGAATGTTTTTTTTTTTTTCATATATGACGTACGAAGTACAAATTCTGGCTTAGTGATTATTTAGTACATTTTAGCAATTATATGTAGCGAAAGACATACTTACTTCTGGAGTATGAAGGCACTGGAATATTTCTTTCATATCTATCGTTAGTGATGGAAATTAGTTGTTTATTTTTTTCGCTAGATTTTCTCAGCATGTTTAGGCCAAGACTTATGTTACACATCAAAAATTTTACAATGATGCCCTGTTTTTTTTTTTTCCTAATAATGTCAAGTTAGTACTGAAAGTATGAAACAGATTAACTGTAGCGGGATTAAAGTCTTTCTTAACCTTATTTTTGATTGCTCAGAATGAATCTTTTCAGGAATTGAATTTATATGTGGGATAAAGCACATTTTACACAACACACACACACACACACACAATCACTTAAGATCCCAGTACATAACAGTTACACATGGACCGCCATCTGCTAATGATGGCACTCCGAGCTCACACACTCGACCTGGACCAGTAATGTCGTACCCTAGAACGGTAAGGTATGTCATTGACACGAGCCCGTGCCAAGCTTGATCTTGGCGAATCTACATCACACACACACACACACACACACACACACACACACACACACACACCTCGGTGTAAGTTTCTCTTATAGTATAAAGTTTCGTGATCCCGGAATCACTAGCTATAATGTAACACCCTATGTGTTTAATGCTTACCAACCATGATGAACAAAATGTATTCTGCCGATACTCTTTATGTATAAAACCTGAACAAGAAGCCTGTATTGTATTACCACAAGGCCTGGACAAGACAACTGTCGTGTTAGTGTAGTGAATGTGTGCAAAACCTGAACATGTTTTATACTGTTAGTAAGAAGTGCTTGAACGAGAGAACTGTATTGTTAGCAAAGAACGCCCGAACAGGAAGCCTGTGAGAGTGCACAGCGTCTGGAGGGAAAGCCCTCACTGGTGGACAGCTCTTGAACGAGGAGGTCTTACTGTGTTGTGCAACTGCTTCATAGGAAGCATATATAGTTTACGTGAAACATATGAAAAAGAAGCCAGTGTTTATCAGTGTACAGAGCCGAAAGAAAAGGCATGTAAACGCTTGAACAAGAGATGTGTATTGTTGTAAAACGTTTGGAGAAGAGGCCTGTATTATCAGTGTAAAATGCCTGAGAAAGAGGCTTGTGTGTCTGCAGTGTGTATCGCCTGAAGAAAAGTATGCTAACTGTAAGCAAGGGCATTATAGTTTGTGTACAGTGCCTGATGGGGAAGACTGTTAATGGTAGCGCACAAAGGCAGAGCTGAGGATTAGTCAAGCTGGTACATACCATCCACAATGCCATACAGACATTTCTGGCAGCCTGCCCGCGACGCTTCGACAAACTTGAGCTCTGCTTCTCTCTCTAGACGTGTCTGTGGCATAGAAAAAAACTGCGTCACTGCGGATGGACAGCAGCGGCTCGCGGAGCCCACTGTCGCCAGTCATAAGGAACTTGTCTTGCTCGCGAGAAACCAGACGTTTGGTGGTGTCTCGCACGGGCCATGTCTACGGGATTGGAAGCGTGTTGTTTAACGTATCGTCGCCAGGTTTCCTCTCGTACCTGTCTCGTTTGCAAGTATTCTTCATGCTGCCAGACGCATTTCCTCTGGCCTTCTGCTCACCCAGATCTTATATTTACAAGGGTAGAGTGCGTTCTTAGACGTATTTTCGCCGGCCCTTTGCCCGTACAGACCATCTTTACAAGAATATAGAACGTTATCAGACGTACTTTGGTCGACCAAAAGCTCGCGCCGTACGTGTTTTCGATATGTAGAAAGTTGCCAGACGTATGTTAGGAGGCCTTTTGCTTGCACTGGTCTTGTATCCGTTACAACTGCTTCGGTAGTTGCCAGACGAATGTTCCTGTCGCTCTGGTCTCTCTCTTACAATATAAGATTACAGGGTTACCAGACGTTATGTTGGACGAGTCATTTCCTCGTACTGTCTGTCCTCAATACGTGTTACTGAGTTGCTGCTCAAAGGCATCCCTCTCGCAGTGGCAATCGATATAAACGCATGAAAGGGATGGCGGCCAGACATGAATTCGATGACCTTATCTTTGCATTGGCCATGTTAATGTTTTATTTTTTGTAGTCAACTGTTGCTGGCGTACCAAACCCTCCACCTGTTGATGCGCCCAAGGTCTAACGTATGTATGCGTTCAGCACTCAAGACACCAAGGTGTACCAACACCTTTGCTTGGGGGTAATTTGATTTACGCTTCCACCGTATTTTGCTGAGAGAGAGAGAGAGAGAGAGAGAGAGAGAGAGAGAGAGAGAGAGAGAGAGAGAGAGAGAGAGAGAGAGATCTACAGTATACATATCATTTAAGGAAAATTTACTGAGAACAACGTGGTAAGCATGACAAAATGAAAAACCATTCAAAATAATACACAGATCGAGTAAGCTGTAAAACGAAAACGATTGAAAAAAAATAGAACACAAAAGATGAAAATTTACATTAAATTTCAGGTTGTTAGCGCAATGTCAGATTTTCCCTTTTGATGTATTCATATATAGTTCTTAAGTATCTTTAATTTAGAGTAAACAGCGTGTATAGTGTAAGGAAGTCTAAGGAAAACTGTCGTCGGATAAACGGTTGGGAGACGTTAATTGAAGGGAACAAAGTAGTCCTTGACGGAGGCCAGGCCTGCCTACACTGGTACCAGTTTCAAGATAATGTTTACAGCGGCAAATCAAAGCAGTTACACACGCACATGGAGGTATACAGATGGATGTATATGTAAGACGGTATATCTGCAAATCTAAGACACGACGACACGAGTGGAAGACTCTAACCATATCACACAAACTGAGTCACGCACGCTTACACACACACACACACACACACACACACACACATATATATATATATATATATATATATATATATATATATATATATATATATCAAATGAAAACATTGCATCACTCCCATTACAACAGATGACTTCACTGGGTCGTGTGAGAGGCCACCTTTAACAGTGAAATCCTGTGCGATAAGGGTTTTGCTGCAGTGGCGTGTCTGATATATACTGTACCGCAGTGACTCCGACCCAAATTTGCTCCTCGGATATCATTTCAGTGTTTAAGTGTTCCGAGATTTGTCTTAATTTGCACTGAATAATGTCACGACAGGAAACTTTCTTATGTATACATATATAGTCTTGAATTTTGTGTTCATACATATGAGAGTAATTCAAGTCACAAGACGGATCATTTTGTACAGTCTTTAGGAAAAGGATCAGTGTTCACATTCTTAATCAACGTTGAACTGTATCCATGATACAGGAATATAGAAAGTACAGAACCTTCAACCTGGACGCGTGACATACCGAAGCTCATAGCAGAGACGACCAACAAGTGGAAAGCTGACCTGAAAGACATAACACGCGTGACGTAATAGGCGACGCAGCACTGCAACCAGTGCAGGGAGCCCAGGACACAACAGCATTCAGACGTCATCAGCGGGACTACGTTCCCCCTGGCGGGAGGAGGAGTTGGGGGGGTGGCGGAGGGCAGGCAGGCGGCGAGGGAGCTCCGTGCTGGGTATCGATCAGGCGGCCTGGAGCAGCAGGCATCTTTCAGCTCAGTCTGCAGCAGCAACATCCATCCTCGCACACATCATGGTTAACATGACTTACGTCACAGTGCAGGTGAGACACACAAGAGATGGGTTCCCCATGAGTGTGAAACTTCCTCCCAGTACAGTACAAATAGGGTAAAATTACACACACACACACACACACACAGATGGGGTCCCACGGGTGTAAAACTTCCTTCCTATGCTGAAAAATTACGCAATTACAAGTACTGTTCATTGATTACACACACACACACACACACACACACACCGTGACAGGGATAAATGAAGCACAGTCATCAGTGGAAATCACAGTATGCTGCAGATTCTGTTGACAAAAACAACAGCAACTTTAAACATGTCAGGCAAGTTCAGGCAGTGACAGCAACCAAACAGACACGCAAACAACAACACTGTTAACTGCAACGATATGTAGGTAAACACGAAACCCTCGATTTTAACGACCTCACAGGGAGAACAACTATAGGAACATGAAAGAGAACAATAATACTCAGGTGACAGCTGATGCATAAACACGTACACAGACAAATGATAACGTTCACGTGAATGCCCTAAACTTGCAGTAACACTTTAAAACAGCTGGGGACTAAGCTTTACAAGCGAGCGCATTTTATAACGCATTCACCAACAACGACCCATAAAAAAAAAATCATATTTACCCGCAAGGACAGCCCTAATGTCAACAAGCCAGAAACAATCACTCACAGGGCAAACAACAGGGGGATTATTAGTACCAAACAAATGCCATCCATGTCAATAATTTATGAACAATAAAGCGTTGCAGCAACCTAGTTATACCACTGTTGTGTACGAGCATGGATGGTGTTAGGCTACAGCAAGACCGTGCGGTACCTTCTAATATTGCCAAAAAAAATATTAAAAGATAAATGATAAAGGGGAAATAGAGACAGCACAGAGGCAGATGTTATAGGGGGAAAGATAACAACATGTAGAACAAGAACATTCTAGAGAACAACAAGTTCTTTGAAGGTATTAAAAAGCACGCGAAGTAGGTCGCACTCTATCGACCAGTCCCGTCCGTTACGTCTTGTGTGATCTAGACGATATACCATTTGTACAGTGGAATATTAACCTAGTATTACTTCCACCTTTAACTGTGCTACATCCGTGTAGGCTACATTCTTCTACATGATTAGAGAAGAATTCTTTGAGTGGAAGGAGGAAATTTGTACGCAAAATATAAATATCTGAACGGTTATTGTCACATTATGTTTGGATTGTTCGGTATTTTGGTATAGCGTCAGTCAATGTCTACGTGATAAAGACGAAGAAGAACGCCTTTTAAGTGTTGGGTTAGGAGGATGGCGGTGGTCAGGGTCGGCCGCTGGTATAAGAGTCTTACCCTCCCTCTCAACTCCCGGCTTCAGTCTCTAGAAATTTGGTCATTTCGTCTCCCGATTTTTCGTCACAGAACTTGTAGGGTCCTGCAGGCGAGTCATTAAGGCGGTTATTACGGCGTGTGTGCTGTCCTCTCTTCTCGTCTCTAGCTTCATTATTGGTTAATCGTGGTATTTGCCGGCCCGTGAAAATCGCTCGTCTGTCTTAAGAAAAACCGGAGATGCTTAGTGAGTAAATGGTGTCGGTGGCAAGCATTGCGCGTACACACGGTCGTCTCGAAATATATAGTTAACTGGTGTTGCTTTTTTTTTTTTCTTTTTTACGTAAAGTCGGTCACTTTTCACCACAAAATTTATGGCTCCTTTTCCCACGTGAAATTCTAGGGAATCAGAAGGTTGATAGTTAGTTTTTACCATCTTCCTTAGTGAGACATATTATCTTTAGGACTCCCATATATCACAGTGCTTTGAGCAACGCCGGCTATCAGAAAAAACGGATAATTTTGGTATATGTTCGTAGAGTGCAGCTCTTGTGAAGGAAAATGGCATGTACTGTTGACGAAAGACTAGCACACTGATTCGAACTGTACGTAGAGGTAGAACACAAATCCTTACCGTAATCTGCTACCGTTACGCAAGGTTATGAAATGAGATTTTGTAACCAGGCAGCAAGACTCCTGAAGTTACTCCGTCGTCGGAAACGTAAAGTAGGAAATGGACAAAAAAAATGCAGTGCACCATGAGGTGGTGTGTAAGGTACGTTGACTATGATTATTACCGACAATTTGCATTTTAAAGATGGAAACATCTAACTGGCAACTCAATGGAGTAGCCGATATCCTTTTAAGTCGTGTTACCAGATGATACATCTGTTTGTATGTTTGAAGTAAGGTGTTAACTATAGCTGTTGACGTATTTAAAAATCCAACAAAACCACACTAAATTTCGAAAGATCTTACTTTGTCTCCTCCATTCGTTTGCTTTTCTGCATTACTAAGGTTTAGATAGAATAAATCTGTGAACATTTTTTTGAATGCTTCTCTTAAATGCTATTATTTATTTTCGGTACACGGAGCAGGACGTGTTGATAAAACTGGCCAGAGGTTAGTACTGAGGTCTACAAAATATTAGTGGTTTGCTTGTCTGTGCAAAGACTGGTCCGAGTTTATTAAATTCAACAGATTGTTCCCCCCTATTTTCTGCTTTTATATTGGATGTATTAAGGCATGAAAAACACATATGTAACTCATTTCAAGCAGTTGATTAGTGTCAAATCTCTGATTTTCAGGAATTCCTGGCAATCGCAAATTTCTTTCCAAAATCCCGATTTTTTCCCCCTTTTATAACCAGTTGAAGCCCGAAAAATATTGGATGATAAAAGATCTTTATGACTGCAGCCGTTAAATTGGACTCGTAAATATCTAACATCATTCATTCATAAAACATTTGAATCGTGCAGTTAATGATTCGTTGAAAAACTTATATAAAAGATTATGGCCACTGCTGTTCAGCTTGGCTTTGCTCTTATTCTTCTCAACGGAAATGAGTCTTTGCTAAACACAAGTAAGACTTGGAAATGGATGTGCATTTTTTTTTTCCTGTTTCTTCAAGATGGGTGAAGTTTTGGAACAGTGGTAGACCCATATAATGAGGAACTACAAAAAAGATATTGAAAAAAATATGGTGTTTTGATGCGTATCGTCATTGGGCTGAAAGACAAAAAGACATTTGTTTGACTACTTAATCTCTTAATTAAGGCCAGACGATACGATCCTTTGCAATAATGGCCTAGTCTTTGACCTGACTTTAAAGAGGTCAGTTCAAAGACCAGGCCAACATGGTCAAAAGCTGTATCATCGAGCTCCAGAGATTATATCTAATTTTACGTACAGCACATGTATTAACCTAGCTAGTCATCTCTGTGCTTCTCAAAACGAAGATCCACAAATTCAAATCATAAGATAACAGGCGTTGTGCAGGTTAACAGGTTATATATATATATATATATATATATATATATATATATATATATATATATATATATATATATATAATGAAAGTGACAATTTGGACAAAGTAGACTACATCTAAACCGGAGGTTGCATCCTGTTTAACCATGGCAAAAATTGAAAGATCCGTGAAAAAGGAAATATTTTTCTTGGCTTACAATTTGACTCTGAACACTGGGGATCCAGTGGGGATTAAATATTATGAAACCACGTAAAACCGTAAGTATGATTACTGCTATAACATTATCTATTTAAATTAGTTTGGTTTGAATTATTCTGTGTAGATTATATACCTTGAAATTTGAAGGGAATATTATCCTATATAAATACTTGACAATTATTCTCTACTTTGCCAAATAACAGTTGACACAAAATGTATACTTAGTGATCTACATTATCGCTGACAATTCTTGGCATGTTAATTATATTTTGAAAGAGGAGTATCTGCTGTCACCAGGATATAACACATCCAAACTGAAGCTTTCCATTGCTTGGTAAATCTTCGCGTTGAAAGTTGTTCGAGACTGAGAGAGAGAGAGAGAGAGAGAGAGAGAGAGAGAGAGAGAGAGAGAGAGAGAGAGAGAGAGAGAGAGAGAGAGAGAGAGAGACAAGGACTACTCCACACCGACCGACGGAGCAGAGAGCTTGATGGTACATCGTTAAATGGTGATAGAACAGCCAAGGGTGAGGTGAAGTGGCGGTGATCTACTGAGCAGCGGACCAGAGGTGAAACCAGAGCATGGGCAAGAGAAAACGGTGTAAACATCCGGGACCCGGGCTTGTATAATGTATTGCCTACAGTCTTGAGAAGCGGTGTGGACTATGCAGTTGGAGGAGATTTACCAAGGGCCTGGACCCTTTCGAGAATACACAAGGGTTATAGTTAAAGGGTAACCCAACGTCGTGCCTCAGGGAGTTGTAAGTACAGTCTTGCTAAAGGGTCATGCCTTTGTAGTCAAGAGTCGTACATATGGATATAACTACAACTAAATCAAAGTAATTTACCGTTGAAGAGTTGCTGGTAACCGTTTCTCTAGGGGGGAAAAAATCGGAACTAGCTTTAATTTCGGAGAAAATTCGTGAATTCTTATTTTAGTTTTATATCAAACATCGTCAAATATATGACGCACAGCATCAAACATTTCCTAGATACACTTGCATCTTTTTTTTTTTTGATAATTCACAAACAACTTAATGACCTGTTCCTTGCGGTGCCATTCGTAGGTCAACCCCCATGATAAATCTTGGCGTACAACATTACATTTTCAGCAACGATGGCTATCAATTTCATCCTTCAAATCTCGTTACGAAAAAAAAAAAAAATAGAATGCTGCTATAAAGGTATTTATGATCATCATGTGACTCAGGTCACGTCACTTGGCAACACTGCGAGACTCGCGCCATCGACGGATCTCCCGAGAGACTCACTGTGGAAGAAGCGCATCTTGATCCGAGATGGCCCGCGGATACAGAAGTGGTCAGCGGAAACACGGATTCGACTGGATTCAAATCATCGAAGCTAATGGAATGAACACGCAATTAATTACCAAGTTCTTTAGTCAAGAGAATCGGGTGTCAAATTTATGCATTTCCTACATCTCTCATTAAAATGCAATCGTATCTTACTCTCAATCGGTTTGTAAATAGCTTGCAACTAGTATATATCTAAATCCTTTTTCGCAATTCGTGCACACAGTTCGTAGTCCTTCCTTAGCATAACTAACGCGAGGCCGTTTCTGGAGTGATTATTTGGGCCTTATACAGTGTGATGGTGTATGTCTTCATAGAATTAGTATGTCTTCATAAAACTGTCTTTGAAGATGTTTAGCCGTTTCAGTCGGTGGTTATAACTTGACTCTAATGATCCCGAAGTCGACATTATCAGCCAACCAACTACACAGGTAATCTCAGCCCAAATTCCTGGACTGGTACGGTATACAACTTATTAGAACCCCGCCTCCGCCCGCCCACTCACATATCCTGAAGGTTTACTTACCCTCCTGCAGTGTTTATGAAAAGACTCTCTGTTCATCCCTCCCCCACTCTCTGTTATGTGTCCAGTCTTTATATTTGTATTTATTCTATACTTTAAGTCTCTGGCCGCAGTTTATTCAATAAATTACTATCATTATTATTATTATTTATTATCATCATATCCGAGGATAATACCTAATCACTGTTATATATTATTTTGGCAATAGATTAATTCCGTTACCCCAGCTAATTAAGACCAGCTTACTACTTTATATAGAAAATGCTCTTGAAAGCTTTCTTACATTAACTTTCTCCTAAATATGAGAACAGGATAAGTTTTACTGCTGTTATCAATATTTAAATTGAGTGGAAAGGTTTTTCATATAGAATACAGGAAACATAAGACAGACGAACATAAAATTACATAAAAATACATATAAATGCAAAAAAAAACAATTGACTTTACTGAAATATTAGATAATCGGAAAAATGCCAAACTCTAGGAATAATAACGAAACCAAAAGAACGGTTAACTTCAGACATATCAACACAGTTAAGAGCCATAGAGCAGCAATAAAAAAAATTAGGAATAGTCTGAAACTGGAGCAATAAGAGACGTAAAGACTACCATAATAGTTTTTCCTTAAAAAAAAAAGACCGCACCATCTTAGCAACAGCAGGCGAAAACAAGAAGAATACGAACACAGACTAACTGACTATTTCTTCGATCGCTTTTACTGCAACCATCTCAAACTCATGTTATGATTTCTCATTTATTACCTTCTCCCGCTCCTTCATACTCTAGCCCCCTTCTTTCATCTCCCTCACTCCTACCCTTCTCTCCCTCCCCAACGTAGAGGGGACTCCTTTGACCGCCGCTACAAAGCCCAACTCATCCCGATCCTTCGCTGTAATTGTGCGCGGAACGCCATGCGCCAGTTTTTTTGTTTGTTCACTGCATCTGTTTGCAGGGGTGCAGACTGCAGGGTATATACATATAGTTAATTGTACACGTGGCGTGTTTGCACGTGTACACACTATGTTTGCACATGAGTGCTCGTTTGAAATGAATGTGTTCACACAAATGTGAAATGCAGGCAAAAAAAAAAAAGAAAAAAAGAAGTCGGTAGCCCCGCCCCTTGCCCACTCTGCTCTCACCATTTAAGCCATTTACTGACTGTTGTTGTTGTTGTTGTTGTTGTGATTGTTGTTGTTCGCTTTAGGGTGTGTTTTGTCCCACAATCCTTCCCGGGTATTGTTTTGGTGCCACAATAATCTCGTAATCTTGTTTAAGGCCGCATTACCCTCACATCAAGATTGTTTTGAACCAGAGAGAACCTTCCCCACACATTTCCTTGGTAACATAGGAACCATACTCTAATTTTTATTCATGCGGGTAAAGACGTCTGTTGATGAGTGTGCATCCTGCACAGCTTGTAACAGTACCCTCATATCGTACATACGGAACGCAGAGGTATCAGTGCTTGACTGCCTATCTTATACCTTAACTCACGAAGCCACATGCGTTAGCAGGAATACATCAAGTGCACACGGGGAGGTGAGAGGCAGACTTGTATATATGTAGTGGGCGTGTATGTACACCTGTAAGCACGTGAGAGGCGTGTATGTACATATGCAGGCCTTGATGTACGTGGAAGGCGTGTATGTGCACATGCAGGCCTGTATGTGTACTTAACAGCTCAGTGTTTGAGATCATTAAAGGAAGTAGTTGAACATATTGGGGTTAAGTGTGCTTGAGACTAGTTTGCATGTGCACTCTGGCGGTGGTGGTGGTGTGTGTGTGTGTGTGTGTGTGTGTGTATGTACGTGTAGGAGGCAGTCATTTATGTGTACATGGCGTGTACGTAAAACACTGTAGGCGGGAGTGGGAGAATTTATTTGTTGGGGGGATATGAGGCAGGGCAGAGCATGGGAGGGGCGGGATGAGGTAGGAGAAGGATAGGTTAAGGGCATTCTTGATTGGGCTAATTATAGACTATGTTCCTTATTTATTGACAGACAGTTGAAGTGAAATCACTTCTCTTTTGGACAAGTTTGTTGTATAGCTCTTTCCCTTTCACTTTAAGGTAGTATATTTCTGGTCAGCGTGTATATATATATATATATATATATATATATATATATATATATATATATATATATATATATATATATATATATGTAGTTTACATTTTCAGCTGTAAATCGTAAAAAAAAAATTTGCTTTTATTATATACGTCAAAACATTATTTTGCATATATTTGGCCATTAGTGATTACCATTCTAATGCATGTCTCTTGTTTGGTCTCTAGTAATGGCTTATTAAATGTCCTATATTAATTTTTTTGGTATTTTTACCACTCAAATGCATTGCTTCGCACGTCTACACTGAGTCCATTTCCCCGGAGCAACACTATGACTAAAATGGTGAATCACAGAACCACATGTTCGTCTGTGGATTTTGTATCCTAGTATCGTATCGTGAGTGGGACAGGGAATGGCTAGGGTGGGGCCAGGGAGGACGAACTAGGGTCAGAGTGGGGCGGGGTGCGAGGGAGACAGAGAGTAGGATTGGGTGGAACGAGGCGAGGTTGGCTGGGGCGTGGCGTGGCGTAGACGATGTGTGTGTGTGTGTGTGTGAGAGAGAGAGAGAGAGAGAGAGAGAGAGAGAGAGAGAGAGAGAGAGGATCAGCGGAGGTCTACTAATAAAATCCAGCACGGAGCCATAACCACCAGCAGACATGACTCGGTCCTCAGACACAATGTTTGGACTCACTACAGGGCGTGAGGAGGGAGGGGGGGATAAGAATACCACGGTGTAGTGTAGGGGGTACAACAGTGCCACACTGTTGCGTGGGATGGTATAGAGTTCCTCACTGAGGTGCGGAGGTGAGATGGTGCATCTGGTGGTGTTTGGAGCTTTCATCGTCTGACTTCCTCTAATGGACCCATCCACTTCGGTCGGTATAAAATTTATGTTGTTGAAGGTCAGTAGTCGTACTGGGTACTTCTCTCGTCTTAACAGGATATATTTAGGATCCGGCATATTTATCTTTTCTTTAGTTAATGTTTCAGGTTAATATTTAGGGAATTTAACGATGTTGTAAGCGAATTATTCAAAAGCTGACGGTAATATCGCCGAAAAGAGATGTGTTTGAATTACATTGGTTTCGGAAGTCCTCAATCCCACCTGTTAGGTCTGGGACCTTACCTGACCTGACCTTCCGTAAACCTTACGATGGTTTCATGGGTCTTCTACCCTTCTCACAGCTGGCTCTGGGACGCCTGCCTTAAACGTACCTTACGGTGGTCTTCTAGTCCCACAGCTGGGATATATATACCTTACCATACTGAATTCTTCATCAAACTTTGATGATTTTCGGCCCAACCTGATTGATTATGATTATCATCTTTATCATATGAGTTATTACAGTAATAGTAATAGTCATTTTTATAGGTTAAATAAACAAGGGATTTTAATTTGGGATCAGACTGGGTGGTTTAAGAAGGCGTACCCACTGAGTTCGAGAGGAGTGTACTTGCTGTAAGTGGGAAGCTGACATTAAGATGGATAACGTGGCATCGAACCTGTGGTCACGAAAATAGAATCTGCGTCTCCGAACGTTCAAGGATTTACGTGGTTCAAGGACTAGGTTAGTGGAAGAGGGGAGGTGGGGTGGGGTGGGGGGAGGGGGGGATTCTAGTGGCATTCAAAGTGAAAGGTCGTCAGAGTGGGTAGTGGTCGTAGGAGTCGGATTATTATTATTATTATTATTATCATTATTATTATTATTATTAGTAGTAGTAATAGTAGTGGTGGTGATGGTAGTCGTATTAGTAGTAGTAATGTTGATGCTCTGGAAAACGATTCTGGTTGTCCTTGGATAATAATGATCGTGGAAATTGCATGGATTTGAAGAGGATTCTGATGGTCGTAGATGCGATTATTTTTTTAATCATTACTGAGACCATTTGGATGAGCATATTTCTGATATTTCTAGAAACGAAAATGATGGGTTATAGGACGTATTTTCATTTTCATATATATAAATTTTTTTTCTTCATCTTTAGGGTGAATTTGGTGCTCTCTACGGGACGACTTTGATGGTCTTTAAGCCCAGCGTGATGGTCGGTTGGATAGGTACTGATGGTCTTTTAGGATGAATCTGATGGTCACTAGGGACGGTGTTATAGACCCAGGCTGGCTGAGCCTGATGGTTTCCGGGCAAGTTTGGCGACCTATCAGATGCAATCTAATGGTCCCGGAGCGAATTTAAGGGTTTTTGCACAGATTTTGATGGTTTTCCGAAAGTTTGATAATGCTGGGCACCTTTGCTGTTTTTTTTTTTTTCAATTAAACTTACGGGTCTTTCATGCATTTCTCATGGTCTTAGGATACGTTCAGTGAAGTTAGGAGCGGAATCGTTTCTTTTTTGATACTATACATCACACTGAAAGGCCCCCCTCCCCCCTTGAAAGGAAATAGATTATATAAAACACTCAGAAAACGGGAGAAAAATGTAGTAATTTTTAAAAAAGAAGAAGGGAAGGGAGAGTATTGATCTCTTCCGTGGGAGAAATATGTTCCCCGTGGCATTATTAGATTCTCTGGAGGGGCACGGGTGATTGGCAAAGTTGAGGTCACTCTTGCATGCCTTTTGATACGAGGGAATTGGGGCTGGGGAGGACGAGTCATCTTATTTGAAGATCTCGTCCCCTTCAATGTCCGTTGGTTCGCCCGGTGAGCTCCACTCCAAAAGCCCCCGCCTCTTTACGGTGGACGTCGAGGGTTGGGGGGTGGGGGGTGGACGTCAGGGACTAGTGGGGGGGGGGGGATCATATCAGAGGAAAGGGGACCGTTCGAAAGGAAGGGGGTTGGGGGGTGACTCATGTAAAGGGGATGGGGGTCGTGCTTAGTGTGGGAGAGAGTGTTGTGCTGGGGGAAGGGATGGATCTCCAGAGGATTCTTTGCTCTCTCTCCTTCAGTAGAATTCGCCTGAGAATCAGCTTTCAGCAGACATGGATTTTTTTTTTTTTTATAGTGGTTGTTGCAGTCATACTACAAGTCGCGTTTTAGTTCTATTGTAATCATTCAGATTGCTTGCTATGACATAGAAAAACATATCGTTTGATTACGAGTTGTTTTATGAACTGCGTCTCTCAAGAAAAATAGAGCAGACAATAAAAGATTCTCTCTCTCTCTCTCTCTCTCTCTCTCTCTCTCTCTCTCTCTCTCTCTCTCTCTATATATATATATATATATATATATATATATATATATATATATATATATATATTACTCCTCCAAGCCTGTTGCCCAGTAATCGACCGGCCCCGAGGGGACTGTGGGCTGATTGCCGTCCCCAGGGTTCGAACCCGTGCGTTACTGACTCCACCTTAAAACTGGACGAACTTCACAAAAAAATGATATGGAAAACCAGATATATCACTTTTCCTGCCCTCCTATTAAATCACCCAAGGAATCGAAGAAATGGGACAAGTAGGGCCTACGTGGTATCCATCTATTGTATACACTTCACTGTACATAAATTTTACCCACAAATTTTTATCACTAAAAACGTTTCACAGATAGACGCGCTCATATACGAACTTACTGACTTCAGAGTTCCTGGACATATTTGATTTGATTACTATTTTCTGAACTGAAGCAAAGGTCGAGCCGCCACTGAACCTTTGTATCAAGATGTTCTCGTTTCATATTCTCTTTCTTGAATACGTGAACTGTGTTTAAGGGTGGGGAAGCCCTCCCCGGCCCCACTGTATCCCGGGATGTTTTCCCTAAATGGTGTGGGTGTAACATGGGTGTTGCGTGGCATCTGGGTGTCGAGGAGAGAGTGGGCGTCGCATGTATTTCAGGTGTATTGCGTGTTGAGTGTAGTTTTGGTATTTTCGTCAGTAGAAACTTTCATTAGTGGATATGTATGTGTGTACTGTG